>NC_041222.1:19499046-19517171 GCF_002837175.3 Physeter macrocephalus
TAGTGTATAGGAATGCAAGAGATTTCTGTGCATTAATTTTGTATCTTGCTACTTTACCAAATTCATTGATTAGCTCCAGTAGTTTTCTGGTAGCATTTGTAGGATTCTCTATGTATAGTATCATGTCATCTGCAAACAGTGACAGCTTTACTTCTTCTTTTCCAATTTGGATTCCTTTTATTTCTTTTTCTTCTCTGATTGCTGTGGCTAAGACTTCCAAAACAATGTTGAATAATAGTGGTGAGAGTGGGCAACCTTGTCTTGTTCCTGATCTTAGTGGAAATGCTTTCAGTTTTTCACCATTGAGGATGATATTGGCTGTGGGTTTGTCATACATGACCTTTATTATGTTGAGGTAAGTTCCCTCTATGTCTATTTTCTGGAGGGTTTTTTTTTATCGTAAATGTGTGTTGAATCATGTCGAAAGCTTTTTCTGCATCTGCTGAGATGATCGTATGGTCTTATTGTTCAGTTTGTTAATATGGTGTATCACATTGATTGATTTGTGTATATTGGAGAATCCTTGCATTCCTGGGATAAACCCCACTTGATCATGGTGTATGATTCTTTTAATGTGCTGTTGGATTCTGTCTGCTAGTATTTTGCTGAAGTTTTTGCATCTATGTTCATCAGTGATATTGGCCTGTAGTTTTCTTCCTTTGTGACATCTTTGTCTGGTTTTGGTATCAGGGTGATGGTGACCTCCTAGAATGAGTTTGGGAGTGTTCCTCCCTCTGCTATATTTTGGAAGAGTTTGAGAAGGATAGGTGCTAGCTCTTCTCTAAATGTTTGATAGAATTCACCTGTGAAGCCATCTGGTCCTGGGTTCCCATTTGTTGGAAGGTTTTTAATCACAGTTTCAATTTCAGTGCTTGTGATTGGTCTGTTTATATTTTCTATTTCTTTCTGGTTCAGTCTCGGAAGGTTGTGCTTTTCTAAGAATTTGTCCATTTCTTCCAGGCTGTCCATTTTATTGGCATATAGTTGCTTGTAGTGATCTCTCATGATCCTTTGTATTTCCGCAGTGTCAGCTGTTACTTCTCCTTTTTTATTTCTAATTCTATTGATTTGAGTCTTCTCCCTTTTTTTCTTGTTTAGTCTGGCTAATGGTTTATCAATTTTGTTTATCTTCTCAAAGAGCCGGCTTTTAGTATTATTGATCTTTGCTATTGTTTCCATCATTTCGTTTTCATTTATTTCTGATCTGATCTTTATGATTTCTTTCCTTCTGCTACCTGTGGGGGTTTTTTGTTCTTCTTTCTCTAATTGCTTTAGATGTAAGGTTAGGTTGTTTATTTGAGTTGTTTCTTGTTCCTTAAGGTAGGATTTTATTGCTATAAACTTCCCTCTTAGAACTGCTTTTGCTGCATCCCATAGGTTTTGGGTCGTCGTGTTTTTATTGTCATTTGTTTCTAGGTATTTTCGTATTTCCTCTTTGATTTCTTCAGTGATCTCTTGGTTATTAAGTAGTGTATTGTTTAGCCTCCTTGTGTTTGTGTTTTCTACAGATTTTTTCCTGTAATTGATACCTAGTCTCATAGCACTGTGGTCGGAACAGATACTTGATACGATTTCTACTTTCTTAAATTTACCAAGGCTTGATTTGTGACCCAAGATATGATCTATCCTGGAGAATGTTCAATGAGCACTTGAGAAGAATGTGTAATCTGCTTTTTTTAGACAGAATGTCCTATAAATATCAATTAAGTCCATCTTGTTTAATGTATCATTTAAAGCTTGTGTTTCCTTATTTATTTTCATTTTGGATGATCTGTCCATTGGTGAAAGTGGGTTGTTAAATTCCCCTCCTATGATTGTGTTACTTTCAGTTTCCCCTTTTATGGCTGTTAGCATTTGTCTTATGTATTGAGGTGCTCCTATAAATATTTACAATTGTTATATCTTCTTCTTGGATTGATCCCTTGATCATTATGTAGTGTCCTTCTTTGTCTCTTGTAATAGTCTTTATTTTAAAGTCTATTTTTTCTGATATGAGAATTGCTACTCCAGCTTTCTTTTGATTTCCATTTGCATGGAATATCTTTTTCCATCCCCTCACTTTCAGTCTGTATGTTTTCCTAGGTCTCAAGTGCATCTCTTGTAGACAGCATATATGCAGGTCTTGTTTTTCCATCTGTTCAGGCAGTCTAAGTCTTTTGGTTGGAGCATTTAATACATTTTCATTTAAGGTAATTATCGATATGTATGTTCCTATTCCCATTTTCTTAATTGTTTTGCGTTTGTTATTGTAGGTCTTTTCCTTCTCTTGTGTTTCCTGCCTAGAGAAGTTCCTTTAGCATTTGTTGTAAAGCTGTTTGGTGATGCTGAATTCTCTTAGTTTTTGCTTTTCTGTAACGGTTTTAATTTCTCCATCGAATCTTAATGAGATCCTTGCTGGGTAGAGTAATCTTGGTTGTAGGTTTTTCCCTTTCATCACTTTAAACTCTGGCTTGCAGAGTTTCTGCTGAAAGATCCGCTGTTAACCTTATGGGGATTCCCTTGTATGTTATTTGTTGTTTTTCCCTTGCTGTTTTTAATATTTTTCTTTGTATTTAATTTTTGATAGTCTGATTAATATGTCTTGGCCTGTTTCTCCTTGGATTTATCCTCTATGGGACTCTGCGCTTCCTGGACTTGATTGACTATTTCCTTTCCTATATTAGGGAAGTTTTCAAGTATAATCTCTCCAAATATTTTCTCAGTCCCTTTATTTTTCTCTTCTTCTTCTGGGACCCATATAATTAGGAATGTTGGTGCATTTAATGTTGTCCCCGGCGTCTCTGAGACTGTCCTCAGTTCTTTTCATTCTTTTTGCTTTAGTCTTCTCTGCAGTAGTTATTTCCACTATTTAATCTTCCAGGTCACTTATCCGTTCTTTTGCCTCAGTTATTCTGCTGTTGATTCCTTCTAGAGAATTTTTAATTTCATGAATTGTGTTGTTCTTCATTATTTATTTGCTCTTCAGTTTTTCTAGGTCCTTGTTAAACATGTCTTGTAATTTCTCCGTTCTATTTCCAAGATTTTGGGTTATCTTTACTATCATTATTCTGAATTCTTTTTCAGGTAGACTGCCTATTTCCTCTTCATTTGTTTGGTCTGATTGGTTTTTACCTTGCTCTTCATCTGCTGTGTATTTCTCTGTCTTCTCATTTTGCTTAACTTACTGTGTTTTGGGTCTCTTTTTTGCAGGCTGCAAGTTCGTAGTTCCCGTTGTTTCTGGTGTCTGCCCCCAGTGGCTTAGGTTGGTTCAGTGGGTTATGTAGGCTTCCTGGTGGAGGAGACTAGTGCCTGTGTTCTGGTGGATGAGGTTGGATCTTATCTTTCTGGTGGGCAGGTCCGCGTCTGGTGGTGTGTTTTGGGTGTCTGTGACCTTATTATGATTTTAGGCAGCCTCTCTGCTAATGGGTGGGGTTGTGTTCCTGTCTTGCTAGTTGTTTGGCATAGGGTGTGTAGCACTGTAGTTTGCTGCTCGTTGAGTGGAGCTGGGTCTTGGTGTTGAGATTGAGATCTCTGGGAGAGCTTTCGCCGTTTGATATTACATGGAGCCGGAAGGTCTTTGGTGGACCAATGTCCTGAATTTGGCTCTCCCACCTCAGAGGCACAGGCCTGACACCCGGCTGGAGCACCAAGACCCTGTCATCCACACAGCTCAGAATAAAAGGGAGAAAAAAAGAAAGAAAGAAAGAAAAAATAAAATAAAGTTATTAAAATAAAAAAAAAAATTTTTAAGTAATAAAAAAAAGAAAGAAAGAAAGAAGAGAGCAACCAAACCAAAAAAAAAAATCCACCAATGATAACAAGCACTAAAAACTATAGTAAAAAAACAAAACAAAAACAAAAACAAAAATGTACCGACAGACCCCTAGGACAAATGGTAAAAGCAAAGCAGTACAGACAAAATCACGCACAGAAGCATACACATACGCACTCACAAAAAGAGAGAAAGGAAAAAAATATATATATCGTTGCTCCCACCGTCCACCGCCTCCATTTGGGATGATTCGTTTTGTATTCAGGTATTCCACAGATGCAGCGTACATCAAGTTGATTGTGGTGATTTAATCTGCTTCTCCTGAGGCTCATGGAGAAATTTCCCTTTGTTTTCTTTGTTCGCACAGCTCCTGGGGTTCAGCTTTGGATTTGGCCCCACCTCTGTGTGTAGGTCGCCGGAGGGCATCTATTCTTCGCTCAGACAGGACAGGGTTAAAGGAGCAGCTGATTAGGGGGCTCTGGCTCACTTAGGCTGGGGGGAGGGAGCGGTACGGATATGCGGTGAGCCTGCGGCAGCAGAGGCCAGCGTGACGTTGCACCAGCCTGAGGCGCGCCATGTGTTCTCCCAGGGAAGTTGTCCCTGGATCACGGGACCCTGGCAGTGGCGGGCTGCACAGGCTCCTGAGAGGGGAGGTGTGGATAGTGACCTGTGCTTGCACACAGGCTTCTTGGTGGCTTCAGTAGCAGCCTTGGCGTCTCATGTCCGTCTCTGGGGTCCGCGCTGATAGCCGCAGCTCATGCCCGTCTCTGGACTTCCTTTAGGCGACGCCCTTAATCCCCTCTTCTTGCGCACCATGAAACAAAGAGGCAAGAAAAATCTCTTGCCTCTTAGGCAGTTCCAGACTTTTTCCCGGACTCCCTCCTGGCTAGCTGTGGTGCACTAGCCCCCTTAGGCTGTGTTCACACAGCCAACACCAGTCCTCTCCCTGGGATCCAACTGAAGCCTGAGCCTCAGCTCCCACCCCCTGCCCGCCCTGGCGGGTGAGCAGACAAGCCTCTCGGGCTGGTGAGTGCTGGTCGACACCGATTGTCTGTGCGGGAATCTCTCCGCTTTGCCCTCCGCACCCTGTTACTGCACTCTCTTCTGTGGCTCTGAAGCTTCCCCCCCCACCCACCCCCCTTCCCTGCCAGTGAAGGGGCTTCCTAGTTTGTGGAAACCTTTCCTCCTTCACAACTCCCTCCCACTGGTGCAGGTCCTATCCCTATTCTTTTGTCTCTGTTTTTTCTTTTTTCTTTTGCCCTACCCAGGTACATGGGGAGTTTCTTGCCTTTTGGGAGGTCAGAGGTCTTCTGCCAGCATTCAGTGGGTGTTCTGTAGGAGTTGTTCCACACGTAGATGTATTTCTGATGTATTTGTGGGGAGGAAGGTGATCTCTACTTCTTACTCTTCCGCCATCTTGAACAGCCTCACCACCACTTTATTTTAAATTTATTTACTTTATCATAGGTAACTTTTTTAGGTAATCTTTTTTTTCTGAATATTTGAACTTTATTTATTGTTTTATACAGCAGGTTCTTATTATCTATATTTTTTCAGTTGCTATTTGCTTTGTTTTTTGAAGTTTTGAATTTTATTTTTTTATACAGCAGGGTCTTACTAGTTATCCATTTTATACATATTAGTGTATACATGTCAATCCCAGTCTGCCAATTCATCACACCATCCCCCCACCACCACTTTCCCCCCTTGATGTCCATATGTTTGTTCTCTACATCTGTGTCTCTATTTCTGCCCTGCAACCGGTTCATCTGTACCATATTTCTAGGTTCCACATATGTGCGTTAATATACGATATTTGTTTTTCTCTTTCCGACTCATTTCACTCTGTATGACAGAGTGAAGAGGACGTGGTACATATATACAATGGACTATTACTCATCCATAAAAAGGAACGAAATTGGGTCATTTGTAGAGATGTGGTTGGATCTAGAGACTGTCATACAGAGTGAAGTAAGTCAGAAATAGGTAACTTTTTAAACCACTTTAAATCCTTTTGGAAACAGGGACAGGCATAAGTAGAAAAAGATCCAGGAACTGTATTAGGTGCTTTGCATAATAAATCCCTAATTCTCATAACAATAGTACAAGGTAGTTATTATTATCCTCTTTTTACAATTGAAGACACTGAGGCTTGGAGAAGTCAAGTAATTTTCTCAAGGTTATATAACAAATAAATGTAGATTCAGAATTCAAACCAAGGTCTGTTGGTGTTATAGTCTTTGTGGTTCCTGGTGCTTCTTTAAAGCATACTGGATGAAGTTCTTTATCAGGGTCCTTATAAGGATAGCAGAAAGAGTAGCTGAGAAAGAAACTGGATCCATAATAGGGGAACAATTATATACATTTTTCCTAATGGCCAATATATAAATATAGTAACTACAGACTATGTAAAACCATCACTATCATGTGATTTTGGTGTTAACCCATTGATTCACCAAACATATAGAGTGTCTACCATGTTAGGCACTGCGCTAGGTGCTGAGGGTACAATGACAAATGGGATCTGGTCCCTGGCCCTTAACTCCTCCTGTGGGAGTTAGCTAGCAAGTCTTCCTGGTCTGGACCCTGGACATCTGTTGTACCCTGAAGAATATCTAGTCCATTTCTTCATCCCATGCTGGTTAATGCCCGACTTTTTTGTTTCAAAGCTGATCATTTATGATTAACTAGTAGCAGCTTCTTGGAGTGTTGTCTTAAAGATTATGGGGCTATACCTGGAATCAGTGGCAGAGTGCAGTGACTAATTAGCCATGCTTGCCATGGGGGCAGGAGGGAGAAATGAAGGCAAATAAGCCATGTACTTGTCATACCTGAACTAGTTGTCCAGAACGATCTGTTTCTCTCTGCAGTTGTTATAAATGACACCGACTGTATTTTATTGCTTGAATTCACTATATCTTAAATTGCTGCATAAGTTATTTTCCTCCTGGGAATTCCTGGAGTAAAGAAATCCACTTAACTTGGTTGAGACATAGTTTCTGAAACATATTTTTTGTCCAAGGGATCTTGTGTTTTCTTCATTGCTAATTGCACAATCCATATTAATGCTGGATGTATCCCTTTGCCCCTGTCCACCATCACTGCCCATGAGTGCCTTTGATTTCCCAGTGTTGTAGTGACTTTTGTTGGGAAAGAAAAGTCCTGGGCTGAATGCTACTCTGTTCTATGGAAGCCCTTTATTCAATATTTTCTTCTTCTTTCTTGCTACCTGAAATTCCTCTTGCTGTCACACTGGAGTTAAAAATGGTCACTTGTTGTCTGTCTGGAGTTTTACTGTTTAACTTTTTCAAGACCACACACAAATGAGTCCTTGCATCTCTGGGGTAGCTCTGTTCAATCTGTTTGTTGGATGAAATCATGCTAATTAATGGAAAACTTCCTCTAAGAAGTTAATCCTCAAATGGCTGTTGCCTCATGGGAAATGCAGGTTTCTCTCTGTCCACCTGTGGTTACATCTCTGGCCATGGAGGATAAGGAGGTGATGGTAGTTGTGCTACAGGATGGTATAGTCATGGAAGGAGTATTGCCTTTGGAGTCACTAGCTCTATGTGAAGTTCTGGTACCATTGCTTGGTTGCTATGTAAACTTAAGCCAGTCACTTAAACTCTGAATGCCAGTTAACTCAATTATAAATGATGATCATAATAATAATTCTGACTTTCCTTCTATAGGGAGTTGTTGAGAGGACTAAATGGGATGATATATAGAAAGCACCTTTGCAAAGATAAGTTTTTACTATGGTTTTCCCATTGCTCTTGTCTTAACCAGATGCAATATGTGAAATACAGTCTTTCTTGCAGCTTTTCCAGGTATGCTTTTTATGAAAAGCTCATAGACGAAACCCCTGATACTAAGTCCACTTTGGTTTTGGTGGTAGACTTCCTCTTGTTTTTTCTTTCACCACTTCCTTTTTTAATCATTATTCATAGATTTTAAGCATAGTGTTGACCCTAATTCATAAATTGTACTGAAGTGTTAATGACTTTTAACAAGTCTGTGGAGAGAAGGAAAAAAGAGATGCTCTTCTGTCCTACAAAACTTTAAACAAATTTTAGTTGAATAAATGCTTCAGATAACTGAGGCTCTGGAAGAAATGAGAATATAAGAGCAAAAAGTAGAGTGTTAGAATACAATTATTTATTTGGCAAAATGTTAAGGGTCTATACTCTGTGCCTTAAGTGAAGATGTGAGGAGTTATAAGGTGGGATCCCATTGCATACTGCACAGCTTTCTGCCATCTCACTGACTCTGTCTCACTTGCTCCTTTTTTTTCTGTCAACTTCTCTTTCCTTTCTCGAACAAGGGTCTAACAGTTACTTTAAAAAATTTTTAACTTTATTGATGTATAACTTACATATTATACATATTCACCCTTTTAAAGTGTACAACTCGGTGGTTTTTAGTATATTCACAAAGTTGTTCAACCATCATTACTATCTAATTCCAGAACATTGTCATGATCCCCAAAAGAAACTCCATACACGTTAGCAGTCACTCCTCATTACCCCCTCCCCCAACCTCTGGCAACCCTTAATGTACTTTCTGTCTCTTTAGACTTGTCTATTCTGGATCTTTCATCTGAATGGAATCATATGTGGCCTTTTGTGATTGGCTTCTTTCACTTAGCATAATTTTTTCAAGGGTTATCCATGTTATATCATGTATCAGTACTTCATTCCTTTTCATGAGTGAATAATATTCCACAGTGTAGTCTATAGATCTGCTACTTTTTGTTTATTCATTCATCAGTTGATGTACATTGGGTTGTCCTAATAAACATCTTGGGCCCCAAACTCTATATCAGCATCTACTTCTGAAGAGCATAACCTGCAAACTACCCTCACTTGGGGCCCTAGGACCTGCACCAGTGGGGGTTATCAAGGAATTCTTCCAATAAAGGTAGTTCTGCCCAAAGAGAAATTTTAGTACCAGGTGCCAAGATAATTAAAAGTTCTCCATCTTATTATAATAAGTACTGTAGGCCAACCTGTTGGCTACCTGATCTTAGAGTAGGCACGTTTGGGGAAGAGGTTAAGTGTAGTTGAAATCTGGTGAGAAAAGGAGAAGATCGAAGGGCCAGGTGAGAGGGGAGGGCAGCAGGACCAGTAGGGCTACATTGTGAATGGCACTGATGCCATGATGAGATATCTGGACCCTTCCTATAGCAGTGGGGACTCATGGAAGGCAGGTGAGGTGTGAGCAGGTATGTCCTCACTTCATTCGTGGATTACAAGTGGTGGGCAGCTCTTCTATCTTAGAAGATTATTAGAAGAAGATTGTGAGTTGGCCAAAGTCTGAGTGGGGGAAGTTGTTGGAGTTTAAGAGATGAATTGTGGGTTGAAGAAGGAGTCAGAATGAATATCACAGGTAGGGAAGATACATATGAGACTCCAGGAAAAGTAGAAAGGAAGCATGTGTGGCATGTTGGAAAGAATATAGGCTTGGAGTCTGATACACCTGGGTTTTTATTCCTCTTTCATCCTTTATTAGCTCTGTGACTTTTGGCAGATTACCTAACTTCATCTTAAAGAGGAGGCTAATAATCCTTACCTCTCAGCATTTTGTTGTGAATTTCAAATGATGTAGCCTGTATAACGTAACCAGCTCCTCTTAGCTCACTTCCTCTGTCCTCCTAACCAGGGAAGGTGTGAGAGGCAGGACTCAGGGTGGAGGTGCAGAGTCAGGTCATCAGGTAACCAAGGGCAGAGGGCAGTGATGGTTAGGGGAGCTGGGGACCAAGGAATAGGAAGTGGGTATGAGAAGAGGCCCAGAATCCAGGGAATTGCAGGGCTGGACCCAGGCAGGAGCATGTCTGTATGGATAACATTTCTCTGGAGCTTTGTCCTTTTTGAAAGTTCAGAACAATATCTCTATGACCCACCAACTCGGGCCTCTCTGCAACTTCAAATGGTGGCCACTGGGGTCCATTTGGATGGGGGAGCCTGACACACCTCACAATTTTAGACCTCTTAGAGCAGGATGAGGTGAAGACAAAGGCTGCGTTTGGCAGGTACAACTGCCTAGTGCTAAAGAGTTTGTATCAGCTATCTCCTTCCTTTCTTGCTTTCCTTTTACGTTTTCAAACTCTTTCACTGACACATCTTGTTTTTTAAAACAGTTATTTTGCATCTGCTACTTTTCAGTTCCAAGTGATATATGGTTGGGTTCCGTGACCTCTGAAACTCCTTGCCATCCTGTGATGCTGGGACTGAAAATCAGGCGGAGTTCAGCAGCTGCTTCCTGAGCCATTTTGGACACTTGCCATCTCAGAAGTTAATCTCATCCATCTCAGAGTCTGCCACTTATCAGCTATGTGGAGATACTGCCAGCCTCCGAAAACACTAAAACGGTACAGAAAACTGTGTATTTGACCACTTGGGGAATCACTAATCTTCTGTGTGGAGACACTGCCAGGCTCTAGAAACCTGAAAATGGTACAAAACCTGTGTGTTTGATCTGTTTGGGTTTACTCACTGGCACCTCCACATTCAAAAGTATAAAGATAATTGAGTATGTAATAAGGAACCGGAGGCCACACAAAAACATCAAGTATAATACTTTCTTTCTTTGATGCTTAACCAGAATTTGTGGGTATGTGGTTGTCTCGTATTCACTTATTTGGTAAACATTTGCCCAGTGCCTCTGAATACCCTGAACCATGCCAGGAGCTGGAGATAAAAAGAGATGAAGCACAGCTTCTGGCCTGAAGGGGCTTACAGAGTCCAGGTAGGAGGTGGACACAATAGTTGGAGCACAAATGACACAGGTTCTATTACAGAGGTGTAATAGAGTCAGAATGGACTAAGAGTTTTTTGGTGAAGTTCTCAAAATTGACCATAGGAATACACAGTGTGGTGGCTTTGTACTATTTAGCTTAAGGTCTAACAGCTGTAATGAATCTTATTCTATATCACTCGTTCTGGCGCTGCTTCTCTGATCGTCCCCTGACTGATGTACATAGTAAGTCTCAGTTCACCCTGTGTTTGATTGATTAGCATTCCATATTTGGTGATCATGTTAGCTAGCAAAGAATAATGTATTTGCAAGTGCCAGCATCTATGAAGATGGCCCCTTGGGTTGAATTGGAGAATGTTTCAGAATGAAAGAGAGAGATTGCTCAAGACTTCTCATTTTTCCAGCTTTTCATTTGGAAAAAGAGATCCTGATCTGCATCACTTTAACTGCTGGCTCTCTCCTCTGCCTTCCCCCATCAGAGACTGAGTTGCATAAACCAGAGACACAGGACTCTGACTCTTCAAAGGTCCCCAGAGAGAAGAGCTTGAACCTGAATGCAGCTCTTGGGGAGGGTCTTCCTGGGCCTGCTGCCCCCTCTCAGCTAGCTGTGTAGGAGTCCAGCTACCGCCAGAATAGGTCAGGGGTAGGGAGGGGCTATAGCTTTTAGAAAATAAAACAGAATTTAGTAGCTGAGCCTTGAGAGGAGAGAGAACAGGGAAGATACAGGACTACTCAGTCTTATGTTCAAGGGCTTCCACAGTCTCTCCCCAGTTTGCCTTCCAGGTTATGTACCTCCCTCACCCCCAGAAACAACAAATGACTCCTGGTGAATGAGCACGTTGCCATCTTCTGTGCCTTTGTTTGCTGATGCCTCTGCTCCCTCCCTCTGCCGACTCACTCCTGCTGACTTAAAGACCAAGCTAAAAGTCACCCTCTGCAATATCTTTCTTTAGGCCAGTGCACCTCAGACTTTAAGGTGCATGGGGCTCTTGTACAAGGTCTCACTTGGAGGCCTTGCTAAATTGCAGATCTTAATTCAGTAGGTTTGAGGTGGGGTCTGAGACTGCACTTCTAACAGGCTTTGGGGGATAGAGATGCTATTGTTCTGTGGACCACACTTTGAGTAGCAAGGCTCTAGATCTCATTTTTCTATTAGATTTTTTGGAGTTTTTTTTCTTATTTTTGGTTGGGGGGAACTTAGGTCTTTAGAAGCTATTTTAAGGGAAACAAGATATTTTGCCTTGACTCAAACTAATTTGGCATTGGTAAATTGGTAAATTATTTTGGTAGATATGTAGGGTGACCAATGTCCTGGTTTGCCTAGAATTGTGGACACTTTCAGTGTCCTGGGCAAACAAGGATGAGTTGGTCTTCATAGCTCTGATAGTTTCAGGTGGGTGGGGACCATACATCCATCCCCTTCTTTACAACCTCTACACCAGGTGAGGTCTTAGACAAAATTCTGCTAAGGCTACAAATGTTTATTAGCCAGAAGGTACAAGAACAGTCCTATAACTCATTCTTGAGGCTTTGGGGGCCCATTCTCTGCCTTAGGCACTGTAAACAGCACTAGCATGATGGGTTCTCTTTAAAGTGAACATAAGGATATTATAGTGATGGAACCAGCCAACCTGGCAGTAGTTCAAGCGACAAGCCTCTGTGGAAAGAGACACAGGACCAAAGGAACACTAGACCTCAGGCACGATACCCAAAATACCAGACTGCTTGGTGAAATTTGTATATTTTATTCAAGCATGGGCAATGGGCTTAGTTCTGCACCCAGTGAGGAGCCATGATGGTTTTAGAGCTTCCTCAGGGGTGTTGCATTCAGCCAGGGAATCAGCTCTGTGCCTCTCTCAGACTTAATTAGATTCAGGTTTTGTTGGTCTTTTTGATATTTTGCCTGGAAGATGAGTGGAAGTTCACCTCAAGAAAGGACAACCACTCAAAGCTATTTTATTCCACACTGCAAAATATCCCAGATAAAATCCCCTTGAGCTTCCTGTATTCTTGTTCAACACCAGGAAGAAAGAGTGGCACAGAATTGGTTTCTTTGGGCTCTGAGGAGCACACAGAACAGCAAGACCCACCCCCACCGACCGCAGCCCCAGCCAGGGTTCAGAGAAGCCAAATCATGTGGGGCCCTAGGGCTGCATTGGGACAGCTGAAAGTTGTTTTCCTAAGGATCTCTTTCTGATTGAACCTCAGTCTCTTAAAAACATTTAAAAAAACCATTTCTATTTGTATTCCTGGAAAAAAAGAGAGGAAAAAAACTAAACTATCTTTGCCTCTAGACTTTTCAGAAGAAACTAGCTGGGGGACAGGAGGCTGGGCTGCTGGGATGGAAGTTCTGTGAACAGATTTTTCAGAGCAAGCGTTAGCCTTAGTGAAGCTCTCATCGTCCCTGTGGATTTGTACACCAACCTCTGACACCCATTCAGCAAAACAACTTCACCTTTCACCTACTTTCTTTGTTTTCCAGCTGTTTAGTGTATGCTCTGTGTGCACATGTGAGCAACTCTTGATGATATTGTTTGCTCATACCATTTCTTCCTCAACAAAGAGAAAGAATAGACATCCTCAGTGAGAATATAAAAGTTAGGAGACCAGGTGGGTGTGAGTATGTTATAGTTGGAAGGGGCACCGAGGGAATCCAGATTGTGGCCCAGTCAGATGGCAGCTCTGCTTTCACACAAAGATCCTTCATTTTATTGATGACCAAACTGAGACTTGGAGAGGAGAAATGGCTGGCAAATGAGTGAGTGGGTCTGAAAGAAGGTTTTTTAATGCTTTCAAAAATCATGGAGTCTCAGCGTTGAAAGAGACCTTAACAATTCCATATGTAGTCTCAAGTAGATGCTTGAATTCTGGTGTCTAAGTCCTTGTGAAGTGGCCCTATGGCCACTGCTGGCCTCACTGAGTAATGGGACGATCACCACTATTGCAGAAAGTGGGCCTTCTTTCGATGATTTCCTTGGGTGGGTGTAGGATATTTTGACCAGGACCATGTTTTGAACTCTCTTTCTGAATACATTAATTTCAATTAGAATTATAGCAATGCTGATGAATTTTCATTGAGAAGGTATTTCCTCGATCAAACTTCATTTAACTTTCATCAATTCATTGTAGAACACCCAAGAACCTTTAATTTCCACAAGGGATGAAGCCTCTCCCAAACATAACCCTGTTACTTGGGGCAGAATATCTTGTAGCTCTAACTGTTCTGTAGAACAAATTTAGGAATATGTTGATCTGAGCTATGGAATAAAATTATAAAAAAGATACATGTAAATTTTATTTTTTTGAATCAGGTAATATTTTAAATATAATAGAGGAATTTACCACTCAAAGCAACCAATGGAAAATATATTGCTAAGTGAGAAAAGCCATATTTATATAACATAAATCAATTTTTAATTAATACATATTATAAATTATTCTGGGAGGATGTATATAAATATCTTAATGCTTATTTTGTACATGAAGTTTTGGGAGACTTTCATTTTTTATTTTGCTTTGTCTGTATTTTCTAAATTACTATATTGAACAATACCCTAACAATGAAAAGTCTCCAAATAAGCAATGATAAATCCTTTAGAAAAATGAAGAATGTTTTTGGTGGGGAGAATAAGCATTATCCCCCCTTTTATCTTCTTTGTAATTCAGGGAGATTGTCATCCTCTGTGAGAAATACATAGCTAAACCATTATTTTCCTTCTTTCTCTGATCAAAATACCTGCCTGCATATCAAGTCTAATCTCCTCTGCCTTATTGTTAAGACCCTGTATAATCTGATCCATTTTGTCTCTCAGATTTACCTAATGTTGGTCCCCTTCTTTTTGCTTTATAAATTTATTTATTTATTTATTTTTGGCTGCGTTGGGTCTTCGTTGCTGTGCGTGGGCTTTCTCTAGTTGTGGCGAGGGAGGGCTACTCTTCGTTGCGGTGCACGGCTTTCTCATTGCGGTGGCTTCTCTTGCTCTGGTGCACGGATTCTAGGCACTCAGGCTTCAGTAGTTGCAGCACGCAGGCTCAGTGGTGTGGCACATGGGCTTAGATGCTCTGCGGCATGTGGGATCTTCCCAGACTAGGGCTCGAACCCGTGTCCCCTGCATTGGCAGGTGGATTCTTAACCACTGTGCCACCAGGGAAGCCCCCCATTCTTTTTTCTTAATTTAATTTTTAAATTTATATTGGAGTATAGTTGATTTACAGTGTTATGTTAGTTTCAGGTGTACAGCAGAGTGATTCAGTTATACGTTATACATATATCCATTCTTTCTCAGATTCTTTTCCTGTATGGGTTTCTACAGAATATTGAGTAGGGTTCCCTGTGCTACACAGTAGGTCCTTGTTGATTATCTATTTTAAAGATAGTAGTGTGTATATGTTAATCCCAAACTCCTAATTTATCTCTCCCCGCCACATTTCCCCTTTGGCAACTGTAAGTTTGTTTTCGAAGTCTGTGAGTCTGTTTTATAAATGAGTTTATTTGTATCATTTTATTTTTATAGATTCCACGTATAAGTGATGTCATATGATATTTGACTTTCTCTGACTTACTTCACTTAGTAAGATAATCTCTAGGTCCATCCATGTTGCTGCAAATGGCATTATGGTCCCATTCTTGTAGCACTCACTCCAGTCAGGTTCATTTCTTATCTCCAGGCCTCTGGTCCTCAAGCTCTTTTCTACTTCAGTGTCTTTATTTTTTTCCAGATTGGAATGTCCTTTCTATCTTTCCAAATTCTAAACTATCTGTTCTACAAGACTCTGCACTGATTTTTCCCTTTTCTGACTTCCTGGGGGCATTTCTAGTCTATACTTTACTGTTTAATATTTACTGATTTACACTGCTTACCTAGGCTCTGCCCTTGATGCTGAATAGCAGAGGCTAACTTAGCTTTCTGGTTGGAGGGTTTGAATACCTTGAGGACATGCTGAGAGGGAAGAAATTTCCAGGAATGATGCAGTGAGTTAGAATCAGAGAAACAGACCAAGTAGACCTCAGTTGGAGTGGCTGAGCAAATGAGCAGTTAGAAAGATGCTAGAGCAAGTGGAGGGGCATGCACTGTGGATAAGCATAGAGAAGGTGGTAGCTTCTTATTCCTCTCACACTGGGCTTGGTGTGGTCTGGCTAGGCTGGGGACTGTTCACTACTGCACACTGACACTATCTTTAAGAGAGTAAAGTAGGGAGTTCTCTGGGGGCCTTCTGGACAACTCTCCTTTTCCATACTACCACATAGTTGGTGCACCAGAAGTCCAGGTTGATTTAGACTGTTATAACCAATTAGAAGGAACTCAAGCTGGAAGTAACTTAGGCAAAAAAATGCAAATTTAATTCCTCATGGACTCTAATAACCAAACTGCAGGAAGCATGGCTGTAACTTGGCCTCAGGAATAACTGGGTGCTTAGAGTTGGATGCTACCAAGAATTTTTTTTAATTTTCCTAATCTCTGCTGCTTTCTGCATTTTAATATTCTCTCCTGCAGGCAGCATTCCTCCACATGGTTGTAAATGTAGCCACTAAAGTGTCCTAAAGTTTATATCTTTCAACTTCTACCACCAAAGAGAGACCAATTCTCTTATTCCAGTTCGGAGAATCTCAAAGAAGGGCTCTGGTTAACTCACCTAGGGTCAAGCGCTTCACCTCTAACTAGTCAAATGTGTCAGGAGAGACAAGGCCACATAGGAATTTGCCACGTGGATAGGGGTGGGGTGAGTAGTTCCCATGAGTAGGGGGTTTTGGCCAAACAGTCCCACAGATGTCTAATATAATAGCACAGCAGCAGCTGCATGCACTGTAATGCCCAGTACAGGCATGTCAGTCAGTATGCTGGAAATCAGGAAGGAAGAACTATGGTGTAGCTTACCACCCTTCCTATTGTTAGAACAGAGTCAACAAGTCTTTATTGAGACTTGCTCCCTGGGGACTTGATAATTGTTGAACTAGCCTTCGACTCTGTACACTGTCATTTTTTTTTTCTGTTACGTTAACCCCAGGACCTGCAGCTCCATTCAGACACCCAACAGCCCTGACATTTCTCTGCTCTGCAAAGAACCACTGAAGACTTGCACTGTTTTCTTGGTCTTAATGACTGCTAAGTCACTTCATTTCCCAGAGGGAGAATGTGAATGGCACCAACACTGCCAGGTCACTGACAGCCTTAAGCTCTAGATGGAATGTTTCTGGGGAGGAGCGTGAGTGAGAAAAGGAGTTGAACACTTCCTTTTAGAGGAAGGCTATTGGCTTATCCTGGATGGTAGGAAAGAGTATAGGAGGAATATTAGCATAAAATGCTTAACTCTGGACAGGTATTCCCCAGCACCGGGGGCACCAAAGTCAGTAAGTTGCCGATTCATAAGGCTGGTGGCGAGTCAGCTGTTAGGAAATAAGATGAGGGATAAAGCTGTGAGGTAGGGAAGGTGGCATGGCATGAAGACCCAGACATGTGTAGGTCCCCTTGTTCCATCTTTCTTTCCTCCTATCTGGCTTCTGCTGGTTGATCTGGGCTCCCCAGCTGCCTACCTACCACCACACCCCTGTTTCTAATAGGTGCTAAGCTTTTGACTCACCACTTTCTTCAGAATTTATGCCTTTGCTTTGTTCTTCTGGCACATGGATGTTTGTTGGACTCTGCAGTGGTCCTTTGAACCCTTGTCATTTTGTGACGTATTCTGGAGGTGGTTCATCCAGGTGACCCTTGGCAGCCCAAGCTCCACATCCCCCTGGCACCTGGCTCCAAGCTTACTGGTACAGCTTCCAAATATACTGGGTGGAGCTTCTTTCTTTGCTGGGCCCCCACAGTACTATACAGGGCTTAATCCAGACTGTATTAGCATTGCCTGTTAGCTCATGACTGTGTCCACTCTAGCCCAAGTCAGACTCATCTCTGTACCCTCAGCATCTGGCACAGATTCTGGTGCAGAGCAGGATCAGCCATGACTGGGAAGTGATTGGGAAAATGCTCACTGTCACCTCTGACTGTGGCCTGGACTTGCTTTTCCCTGTTTGTCCTTTGGGTTCAGATGTGACTAATCACCACACTCTTTCCTGTTCTCCTTTTCCACCTGCTCTCTTTCCTTTTCCCACCAGTCTGTCTGAGAGAGAGTGCAGTGTAGTGGTTAAGAACGTAGATCCTCAGAGACCTTCAAGATGGTGGAGGAGTAAGACATGGAGATCACCTTCCTCCCCACAAGTACATCAGAAATACATCTACATGTGGAACAACTCTTATAGAACACTGACTGAAGGCTAGCAGAAGACCTCAGACTTCCCAAAAGATATATATATATAGTTCCTTTTTCTCTTTTTGTAAGAGTGTATGTGTATGCTTCTTTGTGTGATTTTGTCTGTATAGCTTTGCTTTTATTTATCCTAGGGTTCTGTCTGTCCGTTTTTGGTTTTTTTTTTGTATAGGTTTTAGCACTTGTTATCATTGGTGGATTTGTTTTTTGGTTTGGTTGCTCTCTTCTTTTTCAAAAATTTTTTAATTACTTTACAATTTTTAAAATTTTTAATAATAATTTTTATTTTAATAATTTTATTTTATATTTTCTTCCTTCCTTCCTTCCTCCCTCCCTCCCTACCTTCTTCTTTACCTCCCTCCCTCTC
>NC_041222.1:19518332-19518950 GCF_002837175.3 Physeter macrocephalus
ATATTAAAAGCAGCAAGGGAAAAACAACATATAACACACAAGGGACTCACCATAAGGTTAACAGCTGATCTTTCAGCAGAAACTCTGCAAGCCAGAAGGGAGTGGCAGGACATATTTAGAGTGATGAAAGGGAAAAATGTACAACTGAGATTACTCTACCCAGGGCTTCCCTGGTGGCGCAGTGGTTGAGAGTCCGCCTGCTGATGGAGCGGACACAGGTTCGTGCCCCGGTCCGGGAAGATCCCACATGCCACGGAGTGGCTAGGCCCATGAGCCATGGCCGCTGAGCCTGCGCATCTGGAGCCTGTGCTCCACAACGGGAGAGGCCACAACAGTGAGAGGCCCGTGTACCGCAAAAAAAAAAAAAAAAAAGCAGATTACACTTTCTTCTCAAGTGCTCATGGAAAATTCTCCAGGATCATATCTTGGGTCACAAGTCAAGCCTTGGTAAATTTAAGAAAATTAAAATCCTATCAAGTATCTTTTCCGACCACAATGCTATGAGACTAGATATCAATTTCAGGAAAAAAATCTGTGAAAAATACAAACACATGGAGGCTAAACAATACGCTACTAAATAACCAAGAGATCACTGAAGAAATCAAAGAGGAAATCAAA
>NC_041222.1:19519542-19538304 GCF_002837175.3 Physeter macrocephalus
TGAAAAAGGAGAAGTAACAACTGACACTGCAGAAATACAAAGGATCATGAGAGATTACTACAAGCAACTATATGCCAATAAAAAGGACAACCTGGAAAAATGGACAAATTCTTAGAAAAGCACAACCTTCCGAGACTGAACCAGGAAGAAATAGACAATATAAACAGACCAATCACAAGCACTGAAATTGAGACTGTGATTAAAAATCTTCCAACAAACAAAAGCTTAGCACCAGATGGCTTCACAGGCGAATTCTATCAAACATTTAGAGAAGAGCTAAAACCTATCCTTCTTAAACTCTTCCAAAATATAGCAGAGGTAGGAACACTCCCAACCTCATTCTACAAGGACACCATCACCCTGATACCAAAACCAGACAAAGATGTCACAAAGAAAGAAAACTACAGGCCAATATTACTGATGAACATAGATGCAAAAAAGCTCCACAAAATACTGGCAAACAGAATCCAACAGCACATTAAGAGGATCATACACCATGATCAAGTGGAGTTTATCCCAGGAATGCAAGCATTCTTCAATGTACGCAAGTCAATCAATGTGATACACCATATTAACAACCTGAAGGAGAAAAACCCTGTGATCATCTCAACAGATGCAGAAAAAGCTTTCAACAAAATTCAACACCCATTTATGATAAAAACCCTCCAGAAAGTAGGCATAGAGGGAACTTACCTCAACATAATAAAGGCCATATATGACAAACCCACAGCCAATGTTGTTCTCAGTGGTGAAAAACTGAAACCATTTCCTGTAAGATCAGGAACAAGACAAGGTTGTCCACTCTCACCACTGTTATTCAAGATAGGTTTGGAAGTTTTAGCCACAGCAACTGGAGAAGAAAAAGAAATAAATGGAATCCAAATCATAAAAGAAGAAGTAAAGCTGTCACTGTTTGATACACTAATGATGAAAAATCTGATAGAGAAATTAAGGAAACACTCCCATTTACCATTGCAACAAAAAGAATAAAATACCTAGGAATAAACCTAAGGAGACATGAGACCTGTATGTAGAAAACTATAAGACACTGATGAAAGAAATTAAAGATGATATAAATAGATAGAGAGCTATATACCATGTTCTTGGATTGGAAGAATCAATATTGTGAAAATGACACTACAAAGCTACAGTAATGAAGACAGTGAGGTACTGGCACCAAAACAGAAATATAGATCAATGGAACAATATAGAAAGCCCAGAGATAAACCTATGCACATATGGTCACCTTATTTTTGATAAAGGAGGCAAGAATATACAATGGATTAAAGACAGCCTCTTCAATAAGTGGTGCTAGGAAAACTGGACCCCTACATGTAAAAGAATGAAATTAGAACACTCCCTAACACTGTACATGAAAAGAAACTCAAAATGGATTAAAGGCCTAAATGTAAGGCCAGACACTGTAAAACTCTTAGAGGAAAACATAGGCAGAACACTATGACATAAATCACAGACAGATCCTTTTTGACCCACCTCCTAGAAAAATTGAAATAAAAACAAAAATAAACAGATGGGACCTAATGAACCTGAAAAGCTTTTGCACAACCAAGGAAACCATAAACAAGACAAAAAGACAGCCCTCAGAATGGGAGAAAATATTTGCAAATGAAGCAACCGACAAAGGATTAATCTCCAAAATTTACAAGCAGCTCATGCAGCTGAATATCAACGAAACAAACAACCCAATCCAAAAATGGGCAGA
The DNA here is from genome assembly GCF_002837175.3 of Physeter macrocephalus. NCBI lineage: Eukaryota > Metazoa > Chordata > Mammalia > Artiodactyla > Physeteridae > Physeter > Physeter macrocephalus. The sequence goes on from NC_041222.1 coordinate 19,521,266, forward strand.
AGACCTAAGTAGACATTTCTCCAAAGAAGACATACAGCTTGCCAACAAACACATGAAAGGATGCTCAACATCACTAATCATTAGAGAAATGCAAATCAAAACTACAGTGAAGTATCATCTCACACCAGCCAGAATGGCCATCATGAAAAACTCTACAAACAGTAAATGCTGCAGAGGGTGTGGAGAAAAAGGAGCCCTCTTGCACTGTTGGTAGGAAGATAAATTGATACAGCCACTATGTAAAATAGTATGGAGGTTCCATAAAAAGTAAAAATAGAACTACCATACAACCCAGAAATCCCACTACTGGGCATATACCCTGAGAAAACCATAATTCAAAAAGAGTCATGTACCACAATGTTCATTGCAGCTCTAGTTACAATAGTCAGGACACAGAAGCAACCTAAGTGTCCATCGACAGATGAATGGATAAAGAAGATGTGGCACATATATACAATGGAATATTACTCAGACATCAAAAGAAATGAAATTGAGTTATTTGTAGTGAGGTGGATGGACCTAGAGTCTGTGATACAGAGTGAAGTAAGTCAGAAAGAGAAAAACAAATACCATATGCTAACACATATATATGGAATCTAAAAAAAAAATATTGGTTCTGAAGAACCTAGGGGCAGGACAGGAATAAAGACACAGACGTGGAGTATGGACTTGAGGATATGGGGAGGAGGAAGGGTAAGCTGGGATGAAGAGAGAGTGGCAGGGACATATATACACTACCAAATGTAAAATAGATAGCTAGTGCGAAGCAGCCACATAGCACAGGGAGATCAGCTTGGTGCTTTGTGACCACCTAGAGGGGTGGGATAGGGAGGGTGGCGGGGGGGAGACTCAAAAGGGAGGAGATATGGGGATATATGTATATGTATAGCTGATTTGCTTTGTTATGAAGCAGAAACTAACACACCATTGTAAAGCAATTATACTCCAATAAAGATGTTAAAAAAAACCCCCAAAAACAAAGATCCTAAAATAGGATATCTGGTTTTAAATCCTGGCTTTATTACTTATAAGCTGTGCTGTGCAACTGTTGGCAGTTACTTTGCCTCTCTGTACCTCAGTTTCTTCATCTGTCAAGTGGGAATAATAATAATAGGATCAATCTCATAGGGCTGTTGGGAAGATTAAATGTGTTTGTATGAGTAATGTAAATGCTTGGAACAATGTGTTGTATATAGCAGGCATTCTAGAAGTATTAGCTGTTGTTATTGTTCTCTACCTTCACTGCTCAGCTCAGTAAAGGTCATCTGACTTTGTTCCTTCTTGAGTTCTTGGGCTAATCCCCAACCTACTTTCTCCTTGCACTGAACTTGTGTACCTCAGTCTCATCCTCTGGTCCAGCCAGCCAAATATTTACAAATATTTACCCAAGTCTAATCAGCTGGCACTGAGCTGTAGCCCAGGAGATATCTAGACTCATTCCTTATAAGTGTCAGCATCACCTCCTCTACTCACAGTTCTTTCTTCAGGCCAAGTCCTCATTCAAACCTTGGCCTTTTAATGGCTGATTAGGGGAGCTGTGAAAGAGTAAGGTTTATCTCAGCTGCTAGACCAAAATTTGGCAAACTGTTTTGTAAAGGGCTAGACAGTAAATTTTTTTTTGATCGAAGTATAGTTGATTTACAATGTTGTGTTAGTTTCTGGTGTACAGCAAAGTGATTCAGAAATATATATATATGTGTGTGTATAGGTATATATGTCTTATTTCTCATATTCTTTTCCACTATAGTTTATTATAAGATAGTGAATATAGTTCCCTGTGCTATACAATAGGACCTTGTTGTTTATCTGTTAATCCCAAACTCCTAATTTATCCCTTCTTCCCTTTCCCCTTTGGTAACCATAAGTTTGTTTTCTATGTCTGTGAGTCTGTTTCTGTTTAGTAAATAAGTTCATTTGTATCATATTTTAGATTTAACATATAAATGAATGATATCATGTGATATTTGTCTTTCTGTGTCTGACTTCACCTAACATGATAATCTCTAGGTCCATCCGTGTTGCTGCAAATGACATTATTTCATTCTTTTTTATGACTGAGTAGTATTCCATTGTGTGTGTGTGTGTGTGTGTGTGTGGTTATATATATATATATATATATATATATATATATATATATATCTCACATCTTCTTTTTTTTTTTTTTTTCACATCTTCTTTATGCATTCCATTGTAGATGGACATTTAAGTTGCTTCCATGTCTTGGTTATTGTAAATAGTGCAATGAACATTGAGGTGCATGTATCTTTTTGAATTAGAGTTTTCTCTGGATATGTGCCCAGGAGTGGGATTGCTGTATCATATGGTAATTCCACTTTTAGTTTTTTAAGGAACCTCCATACTGTTCTCCACAGCAGCTGTACCAATTTACATTCTCACCAACAGTGTAGATGGGTTTCCTTTTCTCCACACCCTGTCTAGCATTTATTATTTGTATACTTTTTAATGGTGGCCATTCCAACTGGTGTGAGGTGATATCTCATTGTAGTTTTGATTGGCATTTCTCTAATAATTTCTTTGGAGAAATGTCTATTTAGGTCTTCTGCCCATTTTTTGATTGGGTTGTTTTTTTTTTGGTATTGAGTTGTATGTGCTCTTTGTATATTTTAGAAATTAAGCCCTTGTCGGTCACATAATTTGCAAATATTTTCTCCAGTATTTAGGTTGTCTTACCTTTTTGTTTATGGTTTCCTTTGCTGTGCAAAGGCTTATAAGTTTGATTAGGTCCCATTTGTTTATTTTTGCTTTTATTTCTATTGCTTTGGGAGACTGACCTAAGAAAACATAAGTACGATTTATGTCAGAGAATGTTTTGCCTATGTTCTCTTCTAGGAATTTTATGGTGTCATATCTTATAGTTAAGTCTTTAAGACAGTTTGAGTTTATTTTTGTATATGGTGTGAGGGTGTGTTCTAACTTCACTGAGTTACATGCAGCTGTCCAGCTTTCCCAACACCACTTGCTAAAGAGACTGTCTTTTCTCCATTTTATATTCTTGCCTCCTTTGTTGAAGATTAATTGACTGTAGGTGGGTGGGTTTATTTCTGGGCTCTCTATTCTGTTCCATTGATCCATTTGTCTGTTTTTGTGCCAGTACCATGATGTTTTGACTACTGTAGCTTTGTAGTATTGTCTGGAGGGTTATGCCTCCAGCTTTGTAAATATTTTAGGCTTTGCAGGCCACACATGGTCTCTGTCTCTTCTCTTCCTCTTCCTCTTCCTTCTTCTTTATATTTTATTTCTTTCTTTATTTTTGGCTGCATTGGTTCTTCGTTGCTACGTGCGAGCTTTCTCTAGTTGTGGCGAGCAGGGGCTACTCTTCATTGCGGTGCACGGGCTTCTCAGTGTGGTGGCTTCTCTTGTGGAGCATGGGCTCTAGGCATGCGGGCTTCAGTAGTTGCAGCACGTGGACTCAGTAGTTGTGGCTTGTGGGCTCTAGAGTGCAGGCTCAGTAGTTGTGGCGCACAGGCTTAGTTGCTCTGCAGCATGTGGGATCTTCCCAGACCAGGGCTCAAACCTGTGTCCCCTGTATTGGCAGGCGGATTCTTAACCACTGCACCACCAGGGAAGTCCCCTCTTCCTTCTTCTATACTACTCTTTAAAAATGCAAAACCATCCCTAACTTGAAGGCTGTATTAAATGAGGTTACAAGCCACATTTGGTCATCAGCTCATAATTTGTGGACTCCTGTGCTAGGTAGTAAGTTCCATGAGGGCAGGAACAAATCTGTCTCATTATCCTTATGGTCTAGTGCTAGCCTGGCACATGATAGGTCCTTGAATAGTACTTGTTGAATGAATGAATAAACGAATAAATGGGTTCAAACAAGTTTCTCTCTTCCAAATTTAAGAGGCAGAATTCCTGTGTAGTTCTATAGTAAATTGGAGAACCCCAGGGAAGCTTGCTATTAAGTTGGCTCGTTGCTCTATCTGCAGTTGCCAAAGGGCATAGGTGCTTTCCATGGAGTATGCCTTAGCCTAAGTATTGATACCTACCTGCAATTCCACCCCTATCTTCTAGCTGAGAACCGAGCCTCCCTGCAGCCTCATTTCCATACTAAACTGTACTAGTAGTGTGCTGGTAAATGTTTAACAACCAGCTGCACAACAAACAGGCAAACAATTCCTGATTTATAGCATTTGCCAATATCCATGGTGTCAATACTTCCACCCTGGCCAATTTCATGCTATAAATGTGAAGCCACTAAACTTGAAGCTGGGAAGAGATATGCACAATCAGCTGTCTGTAGCTGTAGCATGCCATTAAACCATACCCCTCCCCCCTGCTCACTCCTGCGGTCCTAAGGACCACACACCTCCTGGGAGAAAACTTGAAAGAAACCTTAGTTCCCACAGTTCCTGCCTCAGGATTGGGCTCTTCTCCTTGTTTTGGTGGATGGGTACCATTATCTTGCCTTCCAAGATTTCCTGGATTTAGGCCTTTGCCTGCTTTGATCCCCAACCCCTGACTGCTTATCTGACCCCCTGGCTCCCTGGTTCTTGCAGAACACAGATGGCTGTACACTTCCTGATCCACCCTGGCTTCCTGGCTGTCAGATTTCTGACATGCTTCTGAGCACAGAGAAGCATAGCCACTCTACCTCCTGCAGGGTCTTCTGGTTTTCAGGCTGCGATCTGCTTTGGCCACTCACTTCAGTTCTCACAGCACACCTCTTTTGTCTGCGGGGAGGTTAACTCTCATCCTACCAATTGGGAGCTTAGTTCCCAGCTCAATTCTCCTTGCTCTGTCTTGGCTTCTGTCTAATTAGTACCATTTGCCTCTAAACCTGTACATAATTTTCACCTTCACTGATTCACACAAAAAGTAATTACTGGATACTTTCTGTGTACCAGGCTCTGTCTAGGTACTGGGGATACCTCAGTGAACAAAACAGGTAGGATTCTCTGTCCTTGGGGAACTTATAAGAAAGTGTGAGGAAACTCATATTAAACAATAGGAGTAATAAATAAATAAAATATTACAAAAGGTGATAAGTAGGATGGAAAACGTGAGCAGGGAAAGATGGTTTGACAGTGCTGATAGGAGGCACATGGTTAGAGTGGCCTCTTTGAGAAGGTAACATTTGAGCAGAGCCTTAAAAAGCATTCCATGTATCCTGTACTCTCATACACAACATCTACTCATCATCAACGTCTGGTCATATAGGTATGTAGCTCACCTCAGCCTGAGAACTTCCAGGACTTTGTTTCTCACAGAGGGACTATTTCCTATAAGAGAGAAGCAGAAAATATTGTAATTATATGCTTGGGCTTTGGTATAGAAAACGTGGCTTTGAATCCTTGCTCTGTGGCCAATTAGGGCAGCTATTGAGGTTTATGCAATCTCCTGGACGATGGGTTTCTTGAGGGCAGGGACTGGATCTGTCTTGTTCACCTTATAGCCCCCATGCCTAGTAGTATCTGGCCTCTATTAATACTTACTAACTGAAGAGTTCAGAGCTAAGTCTCTGGTTTGCTTATTAGCCCTATTGTCCTGGGAAAATTCCTTGCTGAGATTTCAATTCCTCATATGTCAAATGGGGATGTTAATAATGATAATAGCAGTATCTAGCCCATACCAGTATCCACCTAATAGGGTTGCTGGGTGAGTTAAATTTTAACAATTTATAATGCATGTAGAGCCCTTGGCACAGTGCCCAGTACATGGTGAGCACTTACTAAACAAATGTAAGGAATAGTCACGGTGTTAGAGTCAACATCCAGAGTTAGCATTCTCCAATTTAACAGACATTATTATGGAAAGATTCCTTGCTTCCCTCCTAACTTGGTGCCATCAACCAAGCCTGCACAGTGCCTGTTATAGCCTCTGAGGAAGTGTGAGAGGTGTGCATGGGGTAGATGGTGGGTAGGGGCTGCTGAGGAGCCTTGGGGAAGAGGAGAGAGCCCAGGTAGCAGGACTGAGGGGGTCCCTGGAGCACCGTGGCCAGGACAGAGGCTGTTGTATAAACAGGCAGGCACTCATTCAGAATTGAGAAGTGGAGTTGCAGTGTCCAGATAATAACATGGAGCAAGGGGATTAATGGAACGTTAGCTGAGATTAAAGAGAGTAATTTTCTTTAGGGCGTGGGCATCACTGGTGGGGTCTGGAAACAAGGACTAGACCATGTGTCCTATGCCAGGGTCTTTCTTCCTCTTAAAGTGTACTCTCAGCCCCAGTTTCCGGGCTTTCCCAGCAGCTCCCAGCATTTGCTGAACTGACTCTCTTGTCTCTTTGATTGCTTCCATCTCGTCTCCTAGGTTTGTTTCTCATGAAGACATCAGTCTGGATGAGGACCCCTGCTGTCTCTATGGGCACAGCCAGGGGCACCACTTGCTAACTCATTAGGAATGTAACCACCACTGCAGTGGTTCCCAGTGAGTGTAGACACTCGTTAACACTGTTACACAGAATGCAGCATCCTGACCAAACAGGCCCAAGCAGAAGAGGCTTCTCTTCCTACTAGGCTCCTGGCTGGAAGCAGATGTTTTATGGAAGTCAGTTGCCATCCAGATAGTCGGCAGCATTTGTTTAGAAGCCTCTGCACGTCTGTCCCTGTGATGAGGGAGATAGCATTTCAATGCAGAAAAGATAACGAACCTCATCAAAATCTCTGATTACTTCCTGAGGATTGATTCCTAGAAGTGGCTTTAAGGGTAAAAACACTTTTAAGGCTCTTGATACATATTGCTATATTGCCTTCCAAAAAGAACATACTGATTCACATGCCCTTTTATTGCATTTGATTGTGCCCATTTTATCATACCAGTACTATTATTAAAAGTTTTAAAATATGTGTAACGGAGAGGCAAAGTGACATTTCTTTGATTAAATCTTTATTTATTTATTTTTTAATTAACAGGGGCATGAACATTTTGAAATGTTTGTTTGCTATGGAGATAATACTTGGTATCCTCTCCAGGGTAGATCTGGAGGAATATTGACTAGATATATTTCTGGCTGAATTTTATTTATGTTATTTATTTTTAAAATACCCATACAGTAAAATTTACTTTTGTTGTTATATAGTTTTGTGGTTTTGACAAGTACACAGAGCCATGTAACTAAGACAATCAGAATATGAACAGTTTTCTCCCTCATCGTTTATGCTGCCTCTTTGTAGTAAAACCCTCCACCAACTCTTAGCCCCGGGCAACTACTGATCTCTTCTATGCCCCTATATTTTTGCTTTTTCCAGAATGATATGACAGTGCATTTAATAGAGCAAAAATTAAAAAATTTAAGTCCAACTTATCAATATTTTTCTTTTATCTATTGTGCTTTGTTGTCCTGCTAAGAACTCTTTGCTTAACCCAAGGTCACAAATACTTTCTTCTAAAAGTTTTCTAATTTTACATTTATGTCTATAATCCATTTTGTTAAATTTTGTGCAAGGTGTGAGGTGTTGATCAAGATTCATGTTTTTGTTGTTTATTGATGTCCATTTGTTCTGGCTCCATTGCTAAAAAATCTAACTTTTTTCTATTTAATTGCCTTTGTGTCTCTGTCAAAAATCAGTTGGCCATATGTGTTTTTTTCCTGGCCTCTCTGTTCTGTTTCATTGATCTTTCTTATCTTCATTATCACCTGGTCTTGATTACAGTAAGTTGCTATCTTTTGTCTCTTCCAGAATGACATACAAATGGCATCATGTGGTATATAAAATTTGAGTCTGGCTTGTTTCACTTAGAATAAAGAATGAATGTCTTCGAGATTCATTCAAGTTGTTGTGTATGTCAATCTTTCATTTGTTTTTATTGTTCAGTAGTATTTCATTATATGGATGTACTAGAGATTGTTTAACCATTCAATTGCTGTACTTTTTCAAAGTTGGTCTGGCTATTCTAGTTCCTTTGCCTTTTGTAGAATCAGCTTGTAAATAGCTGCAAAACTTGTTGGGATAATGTTGGGATTTCTGTAAGTCTAGAGATGAATATGGGGAGATTGACATATTAACAGTATTGAGTCTTCCAATCTATGAATATGGTGTATCTTTCCATGTATTTAACTCTTTTAAAATTTCTTTCATCAGTGTTTTATAGTTTGTAGCTTATACCTAAGTATTTCATCTTTTGGAATTGTCAGTGGTACTGTTTTTAAAATTTAAAATTCAGTTTCAAATTGTTATTGCTAGTATAAAGAAATACAATTGATTCTTTGTGTATTGACCTATTTCTGATGTTGCCCTCTTGGAAGCCACCTGCTATGTAAAGAAGTCCAGTGTATTCTGGTGGAGAGAGGCCCTGGTGGACAAGAGGCCATGTGACAAAGAACTGAGGTGACCCAGCTGACAGCCAGCCCCCATCGCCAGATGTGTGAGTGAAGCCATTTTCGGTATTCTAGCCCCAGCCAAGCTCCTAGCTGAACGTAGCCACCCAGCTGACACAGCATGGAGCTGAAGAACTGCCCGTCTGAGCCCAGCCAACCCACAAAATTGTGAGAAATAATACATCTCTTTTTTTAAATCACTAAGTTTCGGGGCAGTTTTTCCTTGAGTAGTAGATAACTGATATGGGGCTTAATAGCAGTTCACTTACTCATCCCTGGGCTCCATGGCCTGGCCATGAGTGCTGGACTCTGGTATTTCTTCCTGAGCTTCCTTGTTGCCAGTCAGACTCAGGTCTGTGTCTAGAAATGGCAGCTGGCTGCCAAGTCACAGCTCTCCCTCTAGCCCACTCACTCCATAGTGATGCAGTCCAAATAGCCTGTATCTTTGCTTGAACTCAAGTTTGGCCATTGTGAGGCCTCTGCCAGCCTTGCTGTGTTGACCTTTACTGCTGACTGCTTGTTCACTTGCTTGACAACACACCTGTCTGCCTGGCTGTCCCTGGGTCCCCATCACAATGTCCTCTCTCTGGCCTGATTGAAAGCCCCAGGGCTTTTATTTGTAGTGCCTCCTTCCCACCTCCTGATACAAGATTCTTTCTCTGTGGGACCTGTTTCACGTTGCTACAAGTGGATCAGTATTCCTCAGGCCTGAAACCCCAACTATAGTTCCAAGAATTGGCAGCTGTTTAAACCTGACCTAGAACTTTCCGAGTGGTTGGATTTTATTAACTGTTCAGTAAAAAGACTTGGAACCCTGGAGATAAGTTAGTTTTAAAAAGTAAGTCAGGGCAAACACTTCCTGGCCTGTCCTTACTAGCTGTGCAATCTGGGACAAGTTCCCAGGTGCTTGTAAACCACATTTTCTTCACTTGTAAAATAGGGATAATAATACGTGATAAGATAATGCTTGTGCATTGCTGAGCAACATGCCTGGCACATAGCAACTGTTTAATAGTGGTAGTTATCATAGTTAATATTGAAAGTCAGTGATAGAAGGGCCCTTAGGGATTATTTAATCCAAGAGCCAATTTTTCAGCAGGATAAAGTAAGGTCCAGAGAGACTGAGTGACTTGCCCAGGGTTACCACAGCTCATAGTTCATCAAGGGCTAGAACACTAGTTTCCCAACCTCTAATCTCATGCCTTTCCCACTGCGTCACAGTTTTTTGGCTTAGGAGGCCCTGAAGAAAAAAAGGGAAAAGGAAGAAACTACCAACTACTAAGTGCCTACTTTGTTTGTGCTTTTATATATATCATGTCATTTTATCCCCATAATAACTTTATAAATTATTATCTCCACTTCACTACATGAAGGCACCAGGGCTTGGAAAAATTAAAATCTTGCCTACATGTCCCACAGGTGGCAGACTGGGGACTCCAACCCATGTCTGTCTGACTCCAAAACCAGCCCACGCTCCTCTACCATCTCATGCCCTTTCTGGGTCAGGCTGGGGAGCCTGAGAACCACAGGAAAGAAGAGTTTCTGCAGAGCCTGGCACCACCCTGGCTGCATTTCTTCTCAATCCTCAGATGCAGTAGCTGGTCTGCACGCAAGAGCCTTTCATCCTTCCTTCTACACAGTCCTTTTAACTGAAACCAAGTGGCCAAAACTTAACTGTAATTCTGCAGAACTGGCAGCGAGAGGCCTGGCTGGGCCTTGGGCTGCTCACCCTAAACGTGATGTGCACAAAGAGTGGGGCTGACATTGTTTAGCTCTCTGCTCAGCAGTGCCCAGCCAAGCCTCCCGGTCTAAATTGAGCCCTTAATCGTTTTCCTGGCATTTGCTCAGACAGGATTTTATTTTCTAGTAATAAAAGCTCCTACATTGTAGGAAAAAAAAAAAAAACCCGATCTGCCTCTTTTCTAGCTTTTGTGAATGCTTCACCACCTGTCCTTCCCTCCCCGCCTTGTTTTCATGCTTGGGGCAGAGCCAGGTTGTTTTGTGCCTGCTGTCAAGTTTGGGGGAGCTCTGCGTGGGCAGAGAAATGCACTTGCATTGACTGTGCCTCTGCTCATTACCAAAGGCCTCCCATCTCTTGGACTAAGAGGTTTAATCCTGCAGGCTTGACTTCTGGGTCTGCAGGTGGCACAGGGAAGCCAGTCCCAAGGAAAGAGGAACAAAGTGAGTAACCAAGGGCCTCCCACCTAAGCAGCTCTTGATGGCTCACACCTGGTTAGCTCAGTTTTTCCCTTAAGAATTTTCAGTGGCTCCCCAGTGCCTGCAGAATCAAGTGCACACTTCCTAAGACTGTATTCAGGCCCACCTCCTCAGCCTCTTTCTTTTTGTTTGTTTTGGTGAAAAATAAAATAAGATACAATATAGATACCTAAAAAAGTAAAATTGAAACTCACCAGAATCTTCACCACTATAACCGATGTTAATATATTGGCATTTATCATTCCACACCTATGTGTAAATATATATATATATTTAAAGATTTTGAGGCCTTTTCTAACCTTATCTTGTGACAGTTCCCACAATGCACTAAGCATTATCTAGACCGAGTCCACCTTCTGTAAATATATCATTCACTTTCACATTTCTAAGACTTTGTATCTGCTAGCTAATCTCTCTGCCCAAAATGCTCTTTATACATTGCCTGGCACATAGTAAGCTCTAACAAAGTTAGTTACTCCTCTTCACTTCCTTTCTTGCCTGGTGAGCTCCTACTTACTATTTAAAATTCTGCTGAAATAACTCCCCCTCTGTGAAATCCCACTCTCTCCCAAATGCACACTTGTCCACTCACCAGTTAGCCACTCATTGTCCATTTTGGGACCCATGGGTCTGCTGCCTCCCACCCTAGCCTGTTCTAATACTGAGTTCTTCCAAGGCAGTCAGGGGCCCTGTCTCCTTTACTCAGAACCCAGTATGGGCTGGAGAAATGGGCATCAGCTCTATCAGAGGCAGCGATTTGCTGCTGAAGCTGAGCCGAGGCACATTGCTGTGGGCCAGGCACTGCTGGACTGGTCAGGGTGGCCTGTGAGCTGCTGTTTGGACAGAGATCCCAAATTGCTAAGTAGGCCCCTGTTGTTTACTCCTCCCTGTCTGGCAACAGCCAACCTTCAACCTCAAGAGCATTATAGTGCCAGGGAGCTGTCTTGGCAGACCTTGGATGAATTATTTATTCTCTTCTTGCTGAGTGAATGCAGGCATCTGTGTGGTGTGTCCAATTCTGGGCACATCTAAGGCGCTTCTCAAGATGCTTGGGCCAGAATTCTAGACTTAATGATGCTGTATCTTTAGAGGGGGTACATTTTGTTCTCTCCGGCTCACCTTTGCCCCCAGCTCCCTGCACTGCCCTCCCACCCCATCTACAATTAAAATGGAAATTTTACATTTGCTTGCTGGCATACAGTCCTTGCTCCTCTCCTCTCTTTTGCCACCCACCATGAAGCTCCTATGTCATAATCTTACACATCCTTCCACCTGGTCTTCCTTCTTCTTCCAGACTTGAAAACACTGATAGGAGCCAGGGGAAATGGTTTACTGGATGCTGTAGCTGATTTGAGCAGCATAAGTTGAAAGCATGAGCTGGGTGCTTTCCAATGCCTCAGATCACTCTTGGGCAGTCATCCTCAAGAGAAGGGGTTTCTAGTCTTCCTGGGTAACACACCTTCATTCCCCAAATCCCTGAGAATGAAAAAATGAAGCAATAGAAGTGACTGGGAACAGCGTCTAACGGTACCTGAACTCACATTGTATCAAACACTCAGCCTGACTCAATGATAAAGGGACTTGAGTTTCTCCAGTCCTCACCAACCGGTGAGTAACAATGATGGGATCTTATTAGGGGCAATGACCTATATTTTGCTTTCTCTTGCTCCTGCAACTTTGTTCTCTAGAAGCATTTCACAGCTGCTCACAAGTACCCCTCTCATTCTTCCTCTCACACCCATGTTGGCAGTGTTTCTAGATCACCTGGCAGCTTTGGGGGTGGGTTGTGGTGGGTGCCTTATGTGCTCTTGTCTGCACTAAGAACACTTTCTCCTCATATGGAAACTGTTCAGGTGACTAAGCAGCATCAAATGGAGTTCTCCCCACGCTGGGAAGAGCACTCCTCCTCCACTCCTCCCCACTTGTACCCCCAAAGCCCGACTCTGCCCCATTTTGCATCTTAGTTTGTCCCTAGGCCCTAAAGTGGTAATGTCCTTTGTGAAAACAGCCCCCTCGGCTCCTGCATGAAGCCCCTCTCTGCTGAGTTCTGACTCCCGCCATGGTGTCGGCCAGGCACAGATGTCTGAACCTTCCCGCCCATCTGTGTTTCTTTTTCTGGCTTGTGATCAAACCACTTCCTCATCCTCACGTGGAGTGACTCCCGGACACCCTACATACCAGTTCCTCAAACACACCACCCAGGGCTGAAACCAGTTTAGACTCAAGTTGGGACCTTATTAAAATGATAAATGTTTTTCCAGTTCATTCCAGTTTACAAAACTCTTTCACATACATTATTTCACTTAATACTGGAAGCAGCCTTTTGAAGTACGCGTTGTCTTTATTCTCTCTGGGGAGTAAAACTGAAGGTCACGCAGGTCAGGGAATGTGGACATGGCTACTTTTTAAAAAAATTGAAGTATAGTTGATTTACAATGTTGTGTTAGTTTCTGGTGTACAACAAAGTGAGTCAGTTATACATATACATACATATATATATACACAAACACATATATATTCTTTTTCATATTATTTTACATTATGGTTTATTACAGAATATTGAATATAGTTCCCTGTGCTATGCAATACCACCTTGTTGTTTATTTTATATATAGTAGTTTGTATTCGCTAATCCCAAACTCCTAATTTATCCCTCCCTCACCCCTTTTATACTTTGTTAACTGTAAGTTTGTTTTCTGACATGGCTACTTATTTAGTAAATGACAGAGCTGGGAATTTTCAGTCCTGCTAATCAGAATCCTAAGTTCCCTTTGTTATAGGACCACAATGCCCAACATTTAGATGATTGAAAGGGATATGGAAAAAGTCAAAATGGCTGTGACTTCAGACCTGGAGTTAGATGCAGCTGGCACCACCCAGAGGTGATTGAAATATCTGATAGAGTAATGGCTAGAATTGTGTAGTCTAGGCAAAAATGGCTATGGTCTCTTCTCAAAAGTTTATGAGACTTTTCTGTTCATTTGGCGGGTCTTCATTTTTTATCTGTGCTCCAGGTATTTGGCTAAGACTTATCGTATAGTTATTTTTGTGGGTCTCTTACTATGTTTGCTCTACTTAGGATACTTGAGCACAGGCACCATGTTTTTGGCATCTTTGCATGTTCCAAAGGAAGAGCTATGAATATAGTAGGTGCTATAATAAATGTTGTTGGAGTGTTTTGGAATGAATGACTATTTCTTAATGTCACCCTCTTAGATTTCCAAGTGGATAATTCAACTGTAGCCATTTCTTCCCCATTAGCACCTCTATCAGAGGATGAGCACGGTACATGATCAAGCAAAATAATTCAAACCTCTTGGTCTCCTGCCTCAATTTCCAAGTCTTTGTGTTGCCCAGCTGCTCCCTTTTGGGCCCATTGATGCACTTCACTTTCAGTTGCCCTCCGTCCCTGTCCCCCACTTCCCATTTCTGAGTCCAAACCAATTCAGGTAGGAAGTAGATCAACAACCTCAGTGCCATTGGTAGGGCTTGGTGGTCAGTCATCTGATTGAACTTGGGGTTTGATGGTCTAATGACATGTTTTCCCAAGTGACATTTGTTCTCTTCCCTGTTCATTGTTGTTCCAAGCCATAGATCTGGCTTATACTGGTCTCTAGTTCTCCTGCCCAAAAGCACTATTCCCTTTTAGGACAGGACAATGGCCCTGAATTCAGCCTGGGACTGGGTCCTGATATCCTATCAGTGCCAACCTTCTCCCTAGGCAGGAACCTGGATCTTTATACCAGCTTATGGCTGCCCATGGACAATTTGTCTAGAAATAACTTCCCACCTTTCTGTCTGCCTGACTGGGGAGTGCAGACAGGATGTTTGGATTCCTCTCCATTGTGCTCCACCCATTTGATTGGAAGAGTTGCTTCAATCATGCTTGGGCTTGCTATGTCCTTTGGCCACTGTGCCTCACCCATCTGGCTGCCAGTCTGGTATTTGCCTTTGCAGCTGGGCCTATTTCTCCTGCTAAAGATCTGACTGTATACTTCTAGGGCCAGGATTTTGCTTTGTCCTCTCTGCCTGCTCTGCATGGCTGTGAGATACCCATAGTGTCCTGTGCATGCCCTAGCTAAAAATCCCTTTTTCTTCATCTTAATGTGCTCTTTGAGAGGTTTGGTGTGAAGGAAAGTTTGAAAGTAATTGGATAAATTTAAGGTTAATGTTTGGGGTGGATTTTATTGGTTTATTCTGTCTCTATTATTACCAATTTTTTTAACGCACATTCAATCAGATATTGAATATTGCTTCCTAGTGTTACTGAACTCAGATTTGGCTGCTTGACACTTGAAAGTCAATACTCGAGAGACAAGTGCTGGTAGGAATGGAAAGGTTGCTTTAATCAGAAGGCCAGTAATCAAGAGAAAAGGCAGATTCATGTCCCAGAACCAACTCTGAAGATTCTGCTCAGCCATGAAAGTTTTAAAGGGAAAAAGGGGACGTAATCTCAGTTAATCATTGAGGTAGGAGGTCAAATTTGTTGCCATCTCCCACTGGGTGGAGGCTTGTAGACTCGTGATCTTTCTTTAGATGCTGTCTCGTTCACACAGTTTGCTCTTGAGGTTACTGAAGGGGAAGATGAGGAAAAGATCTAGTCATCCGTTGATTACTTATTCTTCATTTGTATTTCTTTGATCTAAGGAAAGAACCAAAAAGTTAGGTGAGGCACTGTGTGATCAAAAGATCTGAAATGTGTGCTTGAGCCGCAGGTTAGTTAAAATGTAGCTTTGCTAAAGTGACAAGACAAAAGGGTCTCCTGCAGAGAGTTGCTTCCCGCAGTAGATCTGCCTGCAAAAAGCTGCTTACAAATCCATTGCTATGGGATTATGAGCCAAGGACCATCTTCTGTAACTTCTTTTTTTTTTAACATCTTTATTGGAGTATAATTGCTTTACAATGGTGTGTTAGTTTCTGCTGTATAACTAAGTGAATCAGCTATACATATACATACATCCCCATATCTCCTCCCTCTTGTGTCTCCCTCCCACCCTCCCTATCCCACGCCTCTAGGTGGTCACAAAGCACCGAGCTGATCTCCCTGTGCTAAGCGGCTGCCTCCCACAAGCTATCTATTTTACATTTGGTAGTGTATATATGTCCATGCCACTCTCTCACTTCGTCCCAGCTTATGATTCCCGCTCCCTGTGTCCTCAAGTCCATTCTCTACATCTGCATCTTTATTCCTGTCCAACCCCTAGGTTCTTCAGAACCTTGTTTTTTTTTGATTCCATATATATGTGTTAGCATACGGTATTTGTTTTTCTCTTTGTGACTTACTTCACTCTGTATGACAGTTCTATTTTTAGTTTTTTAAGGAACCTTCATACAATTCTCCATAGTGGCTGTATCAATTTACATTCCCACCAGCAGTGCAAGAGCGTTCCCTTTTCTCCACACCCTCTCCAGCATTTACTGTTTGTAAAGTTTTTGATAATGGCCATTCTGACCAGTGTGAGGTGATACCTTGCTGTGTTTTTGATTTGTATTTCTCTAATGATTAGTGATGTTGAGCATCCTTTCATGTGTTTGTTGGCAATCTGTATATCTTGTTTGGAGAAATAGGAGAAAGACCTATTTAGGTCTTCTGCCCATTTTTGGATTGGGTTGTTTGTTTTTTTGATATTGTACAAAAAAATGTACAAGCATGAGCTGCTTGTACATTTTGGAAATTAATCCTTTGTCAGTTGCTTTGTTTGCAAATATTTTCTCCCATTCTGAGGGTTGTCTTTTCATCTTGTTTATGGTTTCCTTTCCTGTGCAAAAGCTTTCCAGGTTCATTAGCTCCCATTTGTTTATTTTTGTTTTTATTTCCATTTCTCTAGGAGGTGGGACAAAAAGGATCTTGCTGTGATTTATGTCATGGGGTGTTCTACCTATGTTTTCCTCTAAGAGTTTTACAGCGTCTGGCCTTACATTTAGGTCTTTAATCCATTTTTTTTTCATTTTTTTTTGTTTTTGCAGTACGTGGGCCTCTCACTGTTGTGGCTTCTCCAGTTGAGGAGCACAGGGTCCGGACGCGCAGGCTCAGCAGCCATGGCTCACGGGCCTAGCCACTCCGCGGCTTGTGGGATCTTCCCAGACCTGGGCACGAACTCGTGTCCCTTGCATCGGCACGTGGACTCTCAACCACTGCACCGCCAGGGAAGCCCTTTAATCCATTTTGAGTTTATTTTTGTATATGGTGTTAAGGAGTGTTCTAATTTCATTCTTTTACATGTAGCTGTCCAGTTTTCCCAGCACCACTTATTGAAGAGGTTGTCTTTTCTCCATTGTATATTCTTGCCTCCTTTATCAAAAATAAGGTGACCATATGTGCATGGGTTTATCTCTGGGCTTTCTGTCTTGTTCTATTGATCTATATTTTTGTTTTGGTGCCAGTACCATAATGTCTTGATTTCTGTAGCTTTGTAGTATAGTCTGAAGTCTGGGAGCCTGATTCCTCCAGCTCCATTTTTCGTTCTCAAGATTGCTTTGGCTATTCGGGGTCTTTTGTGTTTCCATACAAATTGTGAAATTTTTTGTTCTAGTTCTGT
>NC_041222.1:19539279-19540075 GCF_002837175.3 Physeter macrocephalus
GTTGAGGATTTTTGCATCTATGTTCATCAGTGATATTGGCCTGTAGTTTTCTTTCTTTGTGACATCTTTGTCTGGTTTTGGTATCAGAGTGATGGTGCCTCATAGAATGAGTTTGGGAGTGTTCCTCCCTCTGCTATCTTTGGAAGAGTTTGAGAAGGATAGGTGTTAGCTCTTCTCTAAATGTTTGATAGAATTCGCCTGTGAAGCCATCTGGTCCTGAGCTTTTGCTTGTTGGAAGATTTTTTTAAAAATTTATTTATTTTATTTTTGGCTGTGTTCAGTCTTTATTGCTGCACACGGGCTCTTCTCTGGTTGTGGCAAGGAGGGGGCTACTCTTTGTTGTGATGTGCAGCCTTCTCATTGCAGTGGCTTCTCTTGTTGCAGAGCATGGGCCCTAGATGCACGGGCTTCAGTAGTTGTGGCACACAGGCTCAGTAGTTGTGGATTGCAGGCTCTAGAGTGTAGGCTCAATAGTTGTGGTGCATGGGCCTAGTTGCACCCGGCATGTGTGATCTTCCCGGATCAGGGCTCGATACCGTGTCCCTTGAATTGGCAGGCGGATTCTTAACCACTGTGCCACCAGGGAAGTCCTGTCGGAAGATTTTTAAACACAGTTTCAATTTCACTGCTTGTGATTGGTCTGTTTACATTTTCTATTTCTTTCTGGCTTAGTCTTGGAAGGTTGTGCTTTCCTAAGAATTTGTCCATTTCTTCCAGGTTGTCCATTTTATTGGCATATAGTTACTTGTAGTAATCTCTCACGATCCTTTGTATTTCTGCAGTGTCAGTTGTTACT
>NC_041222.1:19540966-19541374 GCF_002837175.3 Physeter macrocephalus
GTTCCCTCTTAGAACTGTTTTTGCTGCATCCCACAGGTTTTGGGTCATTGTGTTTTCATTGTTATTTGTTTCTAGGTATTTTTTTATTTCCTCTTTGATTTCTTCAGTGATCTCTTGGTTATTAAGTAGTGTATTGTTTAGCCTCCATGTGTTTCTATTTTTTACAGATTTTTTCCTGTAACTGATATCTAGTCTCATAGCATTGTGGTCAGAGAAGATACTTGATACAATTTCAATTTTCTTAAATTTACCAGGCTTGGTTTGTGACCCAAAATATAATCTATCCTGGAGAATGTTCCGTGAGCACTTGAGAAGAAAGTGTAATCTGCTGTTTTTGGATGGAATGTCCTATAAATATAAATTAAGTCCATCTTGTTTAATGTATGATTTAAAGCTTGTGTTACCTTA
>NC_041222.1:19541384-19565421 GCF_002837175.3 Physeter macrocephalus
CTTTTTCCATTCCCTCACTTTCAGTCTGAATGTGTCCCTAGGTCTGAAGTGAGTCTCTTTTAGACAGCGTATGTATGGGTCTTATTTTTGTATCCGTTCAGCCAGTCTATGTCTTTTGGTCGAAGCATTTAATCCACTTACATTTAAGGTAAGTATCGATATGTATGTTCCCATACCATTTTCTTAATTGTTTTGGGTTTGTTTTTGTAGGTCTTTTCCTTCTCTTATGTTTCCTGCCTAGAAAAGTTCCCTTAGCATTTGTTGTAAAGCTGGTTCATTATTTCCTCTTCATTTGTTTGGTCTGGTGGGTTTTTACCTTCCTCCTTCATTTGTTGTGTATTTCTCTTTCTTCTCATTTTGCTTACCTTACTGTGTTTGGGGGTCTCTGATTCACAGGCTGCAGGTTCGTAGTTCCCGTTGTTTTTGGTGTCTGCTCCCCCCCTTGCTGCTTTTAATATTTTTCTTTGTATTTAATTTTTGATAGTTTGATTAGTATGTGTCTTGGCGTGTTTCTCCTTGGATTTATCCTCTATGGGACTCTGTGCTTCCTGGACTTGATTGACTATTTCCTTCCACATATTAGGGAAGTTTTCAATTATAATCTTTTCAAATATTTTCTCAGTCCCATTTTTTTTTCTCTTTTTCTTCTGGTACCCATATAATTAGGAATGTGGTATGTTTAATGTTGTCCCAGAGGTCTCTGAGTTGTCCTCCATTCTTTTCATTCTTTTTTCTTTATTCTGCTCTGCAGTAGTTATTTTCACTGTTTTATCTTCCAGGTCACTTATCCGTTCTTCTGCCTCAGTTATTCTGCTATTGATTCCTTCTAGAGAATGTTTAGTTTCATTTATTGTGTTGTTCATCATTGTTTGCTCTTTAGTTCTTCTAGGTCCTTGTGAAACGTTTCTTGTATTTTGTCCATTCTTTTCCAAGATTTTGGATCATCTTTACCATCATTCTGAATTCTTTTTCAGGTTGACTGCTTATTTCCTCTTCATTTGTTTGGTCTGGTGGGTTTTTACCTTCCTCCTTCATTTGTTGTGTATTTCTCTTTCTTCTCATTTTGCTTACCTTACTGTGTTTGGGGGTCTCTGATTCACAGGCTGCAGGTTCGTAGTTCCCGTTGTTTTTGGTGTCTGCTCCCCGTGGCTAAGGTTGGTTCAGTGGGTTGTGTAGTCTTCCTGGTGGAGGGGACTGGTGCCTGTGTTCTGGTGGATGAGGCTGGATCTTGTTTGTCTGGTGGGAAGGACCACATCCAGTAGTGTGTTTTGGGGTGTCTGTGACCTTATTATGATTTTAGGCAGCCTCTCTGCTAATGGGTGGAGTTGTGTTCCTGTCTTGCTCGTTGTTTGGCATAGGGTGTCCAGCACTGTAGCTTGCTTGTTTTTGAGTGGAGCTTGGTCTTAGTGTTGAGATGGAGATCTCTCAGCGAGCTTCACCACTTGATATTTCGTGCGGCCGGGAGGTCTCTGGTGGACCAATGTCCTCAACTCAGCTCTCCCACCTCAGAGGCTCAGGCCTGACACCTGGTCAGAGCACCAAGACCCTGTCAGACACACAGCTCAGAAGAAAAGGGAGAGAACATGAGAAAGAAAGAAAGAAAAAGAATAATAAAATAAAATAAAGTTATTAAAATAGAAAAAATATTAAAAATAAAAAAGTAATTAAAAAAAAGAGAGAAAGAAATAAGAGAGCAACCAAACCAAATAACAAATCCATGAATAATAACAAGTGCTAAAAACTATACAAAAAAACAAAAAAAGACAGTCAGAACCCTGGGGCAAATGGCAAAACCAAAGCTATACATTCAGAATCACACAAAGAAGCATATGCATACACACTCACAAAAAGAGAAAAAGGAAAGAAATATATATATATATAAAATTTTAAAAGAAAGAAAGCAACCAAACCAATAAATATATCTACCAATGATAATAAGCTCTAATTATTAAACTAAGATAAACATAAAACCAGAAAAAAATTAGATGCAGAAAGCAAACCCCAAGTCTACAGTTGCTTCCAAAGTCCACCCCCTCAATTTTGGGATGATTCATTGTCTATTCATGTATTCCACAGATGCAGGGTACATCAAGTTGATTATGGAGATTTAATCCGCTGCTCCTGAGGCTGCTGGGAGAAATTTCCCTTTCTCTTCTTTGTTCACACAGCTCCTGGGGTTCAGCTTTGGATTTGGGCCTGCCTCTGCATGTAGGTTACCTGAGGGTGTCTTTTGGGAAGTCTGAGGTCTTCTGCCAGTGTTCCATAGGTGTTCTGTAGGAGATTTTCCACATGTAGATGTAGTTTTGATGTATTTGTGGGGAGCAAGGTGATCTCCATGTTTTACTCCTCTGCCATCTTGAAGGCACCCCCCCCCCCGTCGGTTTGTTGGATGGTGACGGCCAAACTGAGGATTTGGTTAATGTACCTCGCAGGACCCTGAGCGGTTGGAGTCGCACTACCCTTCTGTTACTTCTTCATGCTGATGTAGGCCACCATATTCTTAGAGTGGAAGTTGTTGATATGGGTCTGTAGCATCCCTTTGCGGACAATTTTAGTTGCCTGTTTACATACACGGGCAGAGCAAACTACTATTATTTTGATACCCACAAAGATACAGATGATTATGAGAAATAGTGTTAATCCCATTCTCTTGAGGCTAGTTCTTGGAATTGTGCTAGCCATAGATTCAGTACTGCTCAAGATGGAGCAGCTTATGTCATGGCTACAGGAATGTACATCAGACACTAAAAGATTCTGTGACTCTGTTGTGCTGATCATTAACTGAGCCTGCTCTTTTATGACTCAGGGAGGCCTGGGAGACTTCAGTTTTTCTATAAACAAGAGGCAGGGGACATGGAAGGGCCTTTGTACTTGGGGGTTCCTGCAGGATTCTTCTTGGTTTCACTAGGAAATTAATACAGTTGGTCTAACTCATGTCAGATATATCCCAGTCATAAGGGTCCAGGTTCCTTTTGGGTGTCACACTTCACTGGGCTAGATGTCCTACACAGTCTGGGAAAATAAACCTTGGCAGTCACTATTTAACATAATTAGCATAATTAGCATAATTATTAACATAATTCTTTTAACATAATTGTTGTAAAAGATTTAGTCATAGCTTTCTTAAAATAGCAGTAAATTGCATTAGTACCTTTTAAAGAAGAGTGATACACATTGGCTCAAATAAATTAATGTTCCCACCTAGAAAAGCATGTGAGGGGATGCACAGTGAAGAGAAGTATGGAAGAACTATGTTACAGTTTGATGATAGATCAGGTCAGGACCTCACTCTTTAGGGAAAAAGAAAACACTGGGTTTGACAGACATAACTAAATATTATTGCCTTGTAAGGAGGCTCAGGGACTGCATAGCTCCAGATTTCCAAAAGCCACCTCAATTCTGAGATATCTCCACTTGGCTTTCTAACAGACGTTTCAAATCCACCTTGTCCCAAACTGAATTTCTGATTGTCATTTCTGCCCCCTCCCCTCCCACTTCCTGTGCCTCTTTTACAAACTTCTTCACTCAAAGCATCTTCACTTTAGTACATGGCAGCTCTATTCTTTCAGTTGTTCAAGTCCCAAACCTTGAACTCATTCTTGATGCTTCTCTTTCTTTCACACCTCATATCAAGCCTATCAGAAATTATGAGTTCCATTTTCAAAATAACTTGAGAATCTGACCATTTTCTACCTTCTCTTACTTGCCTGGTCATAGCGATCAATGTCTTTCACTTGAGGTACACAAATCGCCTCCTAATATGTCTCTTTGATTCTACTCTTGCTCCCTCTTCTTCTCCCCTCTTCATCCTCTACAGAGTCTTTGATTTCAGCCATGACTCCTAACGTCTGCTATGGCTCCTTAATTTACCCAGAGTAAAAACCAAAGTCCTCATCATGGCCTCCAAAGGCTTCAGGCCCTCAGTTACCTCTGATCTCCTCTCCCATTACTTTCCCCTTTGTTTACTCCATTCTGGCCAGGCTGCCCTTGCTGTCAGACATGTCTTTGCCTCAGGGCATTTTTTCTGGATGTTTCCTTTTCTTGAATATTCTTCCCCCAGAAATCTGCTATCTTTTCTTTTCTTTTTTTTTTTTTTTGGCCACGCTGCGTGGCATGCGGGATCTTAGTTAATTCCCCAACCAGGGATCGAACCCGTGACCCCTGCGGTGGAAGCATGGAGTCTTAACCACTGACTGCCAGGAAGTCTCAATTTGATATCTTCTTGACCAGCTTCCTTTCATTCTTTGAGTCTTTTCTTAAATGTTACCTTCTCAATGAGGCCTACTAGGACTACCATTTTTAATACTGTCCTCTGCCCCGCTGTCTATTCTAATTATTCTTACTCTATTCTACTTCTTTCCTCATAGTACACATCACCTTCTAACATACTGTAATAATTTACTTACTATGTCTACTGTTTATGGGAAAGCTTTAAGCACAGAGTCTTTCCCAGAGTAGGTTCTCAACAAAGGTTAGTTCTTGCATTGTCAGAGATGTTGAGTTTAATAAATCTTTTAATTTAGGTTTGCTTTACAAAATGTAGAACTTTCTTGAACACTGTCTTTTTTTTTTAATTGAAGTGAGAGTCACATAATAAAAAGTTAGCCATTTTAAAGTGAACAATTCAATGGCATTTAGTACATCCACAATGTTGGGCAGCATCTGTTTTTGGTCATACTTTTATATATTGTGTAGCTACTTCCAAAATATATTTGAATCAGCAGTACCTTTAAATACGGTCTTCCAGCAATTTCTTTTGCCCCTCAAATTTAAAGACAAAAATATGAAACCACAGCGACAACACAGATTGTCTGACCTCTTAACTATTTTGCAGGAGGGAAATCTCAATTCAGGCAGCATAGATAATAGAGTTAAAAATAAATCTCTCTGTGTTTATAGGCCTTAAAAAAACAAACCAATTTTCCGTGAAGTTCAGTGGTTTTGTTAATTGTTTCAAGATGTTGGGTGTTTTAAAGTATGTTGTAAAAGCCTGACATGATGACAAAACAACTCATTAGCTAGTACTCCCCTGTTGGGATTTTACTTAAAAATGTAAAAGTTCATGGTAAGACAATCTTAAAACTGCAAATTTAAGTGCATTAAATCAGAAAAGGGAAAAATAGAGATAATATTGATACATCTCTGCTTATTGAGCTAGATCTGGGAACCACACATCTCACTCCCTCATTCTCTCCTTGTCCCATTAGAGTGCTGTAAAGTGAATTCAAGAAAATTCCTAAAAGGATACACAAGAAATTGCTAACAGCTTTTGCCTCTGCAGAGGGGCCCTAAAGGTGGTAGAAGGAAGACTTATTTTATAATTATATAATATACCTTTGTATACTGTTTGAATTTTTACCCTAGGCATGTATTACAGTTTCAGTAAAATAAAAAATAATACCAACAAAAAACTAAACTTCTGTTTAGTTATTTCTCCAAGTACCACATAGTTCTGAGCATTTATTAGTCAGGACTCTTTAGGGTGATGGAAGCCCATTTAAACGAGCTTCCGCAGACAAGGGGGTTGGTTTATTGGATCACAAGCAGAGATGGAGTAGTTCACAGAATTTAAGGAAAAACTGCAAGAGTCAGGCCCTCAGGGATTAGAACTAAGGCCTCCATAAACCCAGAATTCTTTCTCCTGCTCTCATTATCATCTCTACTTGCATTTTTGCATGTTGGTGTAATTCTTTCCTACTTTTCCATATGAACATGGCTGCTGGTAGTCCTAGTTTAGGAATCCAAGAGAAAAGAAAAAACTATGTTTCTTCCAGGCCTCTTTTTCAATCTTGATGAAGGATTTTAATTGGGTTTACTTGTGTCACATACTACATCTTGAACCACTGCTATTGCCAGGGGAATTGCCATATCTGGATCATCTGTCAGCACATGGTCAGGGTAGTAGAATCTCTTAACAGAAGGAACATATGAAAGCTTCCTGGGAGGGAAAATAACTTACCAGTCTCCTACAATCTACCCCTTACTGTGCAGTCTAACACAAACTCTCCTTCCATAAAATAGTATTCCAAGAATGTTCTAGGCCAAAATAACACAGCTATGATACAGATCCCTAAAAGAGACTCACCTCCTCCCCACATCAAAAACAATTTGTAGTCTTTACCAGCTGATTTAACGCCAAGTCCAAATCTCTGGGAGATCTTCCTTCTTCTCAGGTGACTTTGAATGCTACCTCTCTTGGTTCAGCAACCCATGTCTAATTGAGGAATATAATACCCACAATGAAAAGCTACAATTTAGAAAAGAAAAAAAGGAAACATGATATGCAACAGTAATTTTTCTATGCTAAATATTACCTCCTACTGATCAGCGATAGCAAAGATTCACCTCTGTGGCAAAGTAACGAGTTTCTTAGACACAAAGTATGGTAACTTCAGGTTCTCCCAACTAGAAGGAATCTTACCAAAGTGAAGTATAGTGGACTCTTGAAGAATACAGGGGTTAGGGGAGCTGACCTTCCAGTGGGAAATCTTCATGTAATTTATAGCTGGTTTTCCATATCCATGTTCCTCTGCATCCGTGCTTCAGGATTCATGGGTTCAACCAACTGGGGATCGCGTAGTACTGCAGTAATTACTGTTGAAAAAAATCAATAGTAATTACTGTATAAGTGTATAAGTGGAACCATTTAGTTCAAACCCGTGTTGTTCAAGAGTCGCCTCTACTTACCCAGGGCCTAGAAGTCGAGCTTTCTCAGTCCCTCTGGTTCCGCTCAGATAGCCCCATTCCAATACCTAGAAGTCCCCTGTCTTTTTCAATAAAAACATTTATGTTAGTGGAACTTAAATGATTATCTGCAGGCAGAAAGGGCTTTGCAATAAGGTTATAGTTTATATATATTTATTTGTTTAATGTTTAATTTGTATTAAAATGGAAACCCAAATTTTCTTGTCTTTACTATTTTGAATTAGAAGGAATCGCACTCATTTTCTTTTTTTTAAAAAAATAATTTTTTTATTTTGGCTGCATCGGGTCTTAGTTGCAGCACATGGGATCTTTGTTGTGGCAGGCAGGATATTTCATTGCGGCACGTGGGCTCTTCGTTGTGGTGCGCGGACTTCTCTATAGTTGTGGCAAGTGGGCTCCAGAGTGCGGGGGCTCAGTATTTGCGGCATGTGGGCTTAGTTGCCCCATGGCATGTGTGGCATGTGGTATCTTAGTTCCCTGACCAGGAATTGAACCCGTGTCCCCTGCATTGGAAGGTGGATTCTTAACCACTGGACCACCAGGGAAGTCTCAACAACTCATTTTTGAGTGGTGGTCACCTTCCTCCTGAATTAGAAGGAATCGCACTCATTTTCTTTTTTTTAAAAAAATAATTTTTTTATTTTGGCTGCGTCGGGTCTTAGTTGCAGCACATGGGATCTTTGTTGTGGCAGGCAGGATATTTCTTTGCGGCACGTGGGCTCTTCGTTGTGGTGCGCGGACTTCTCTATAGTTGTGGCAAGTGGGCTCCAGAGTGCGGGGGCTCAGTATTTGCGGCATGTGGGCTTAGTTGCCCCATGGCATGTGTGGCATGTGGTATCTTAGTTCCCTGACCAGGAATTGAACCCGTGTCCCCTGCATTGGAAGGTGGATTCTTAACCACTGGACCACCAGGGAAGTCTCAACAACTCATTTTTGAGTGGTGGTCACCTTCCTCCAGGTAGTGTGTGTGTGTGTGTGTGTGTGTGTGTGTGTGTGTGTGTGTGTGTGTGTGTGTGAGAGAGAGAGAGAGAGAGAGAGAGAGAGAGAGTGTATATTCATTCCTCTCCAGGAAATAGGCAGTATTAGGCAATGTTAGGCAATAATATTAGGGAATATTATTTTGTAGATTATTGTTTCAAAAGTACTTTCATACTCTTGACGAATGTGGGGAGGGTTCTGTTTGTTATTGGTTTCTTACCTTTCATACCCTGCTTTGATTTTTCATTCACTGTAAAAGTTCTTTCTGATGATCCTGAGTCTAGTCATTAAGGACTTGGTGAAGGGGATGGAGAAAGAGGGAATAAAACTTCAGGTGTGAAGGATGAAAGAAACATGGTGAGAAAGTTAGAAGGGCCACTGACTCAGAGTTACAAAAGTAATTCAAGAGTGGCCACCACCTGAAAACTCTGGATGAATAAGTTGAGAAGACTTCTGTGATGGGCCTTGTCTTTGTGCCCTGGAGTCATATTGTATCAGAAACATTGCCAGCTGACTATGCAGTTTTCATAGGATTGAAAATACTACATTACCTATCCCCAGGACGTCTGAAGATCAAGTGTTCACTCTTCATGAAACCTTGATTATTTTATATTTTACATCAGATATCCTCAGAAGCTTTCCTTCTAGCAGAAGCAATGCCCAGCTTACCAGCTTATACTGTCTACTTCTGCCACTGGGTAGCTACCCCTTATGGTGTTCCTACTAAAATTATGAGACTAAAGGGAACCCCTAGACCCTCAGAGAAATGATGGAAGGAGTTTCCACCCCAGAGCCCCAAGCTGGGACAGTAATAAGTGGATCTTTTCCTCAGTCTATTTCCAGTCAGGCAACCTGGAAATGAGTTTTTTCTCTCCTCTTTCTAATGATACTTTGCTTAATGTTGCCTGGAGACTCAAGGTAAAAGTTTAACCAGCTGATTCTCAACTGTATATCTTAGACCTCAGCTCCTCATCTAATGTGGAGAATGGTGATGGAAAGGGAGGAAAGTGTCATAGTTCTTCTACGATAATTATTCTTAATTTCTTCTGAGTGTTTATTGTTTGCATCTCCTCTTCCTGGGACCAAATTATTCTCAGTTAAGGACTATTTGGTTGCAAGGCAGAGAAACACTCAAATTAGCTTGAGTACAATGTTATGTTTATTGTGTGGTTATAACACCCCATGTCCTGGACAGTGAGGCAATGCTATGGATGTTTATGGAGAAGAAATGAAGTATAGCTGGGCCTTAGAGGGTCTGCAAAAGGGAAATAGAGAGTAAGGACATAAACCTGTTCTTTTTAAGAAATCTTTGGTCTCTTTTTCCTATTTCTGTCCACTCTGGTCTTCTCTCTGCAGAGCATGCATTTCTCCTTATTCCTGGTGTCTTTGACCCTATAGTTTCAGCTTGGTTCAGTGTCTCATAATGGAGGAAAGGTAGTTACCCAAAAGGAAACTGGAGTGCTACTAAGAAGGAAGGATGAATTCTAGGTTAAAAAATGAAAAAACTAGGCTAAAAAATGAAAAAACTTCCATGATAATGAACAACATATTCAAGTCAGTTCAAGTTGGCTGAATAGTTTTCCATGTCTGAAGTGAAAGTTTCCATGCCACCAAACCCAGGTACATGGCCCCATCCCTGGAACTGGAGGACTGTTTGCTGACTAGATGAATAGGTGAATGAATGACCAGAGGTTAAGCAGGATCCATGTCTGATTTATTTTGATTCATCTTTGTAATACTCAAACAGCACCTGATGTGCTGGGATATTTTGTACATGGTAGGTGCTCAGTAAGTATTAACAGAATAACTTTCACTTCCCTTCTTCTGAATATTGTACTATTTTATTTTATTTACAAATCTATTTATTTTTGGCTGCGCTGGGTCTTCGTTGCTGTGCACAGGCTTTCTCTAGTTGTGGCGAGTGGGGGTTACTCTTCATTGCGGTGCACAGGCTTCTCATTGCAGTGGCTTCTCTTGTGGAGCACGGGCTCTGCACACGGGCTTCAGTAGTTGTGGCTCGCGGGCTCTAGAGTGCAGGCTCAGTAGTTGTGGCGCACTTCCTCAGTCTATTTCCAGTCAGGCAACCTGGAAATGAGTTTTTTCTCTCCTCTTTCTAATGATACTTTGCTTAATGTTGCCTGGAGACTCAAGGTAAAAGTTTAACCAGCTGATTCTCAACTGTATATCTTAGACCTCAGCTCCTCATCTAATGTGGAGAATGGTGATGGAAAGGGAGGAAAGTGTCATAGTTCTTCTACGATAATTATTCTTAATTTCTTCTGAGTGTTTATTGTTTGCATCTCCTCTTCCTGGGACCAAATTATTCTCAGTTAAGGACTATTTGGTTGCAAGGCAGAGAAACACTCAAATTAGCTTGAGTACAATGTTATGTTTATTGTGTGGTTATAACACCCCATGTCCTGGACAGTGAGGCAATGCTATGGATGTTTATGGAGAAGAAATGAAGTATAGCTGGGCCTTAGAGGGTCTGCAAAAGGGAAATAGAGAGTAAGGACATAAACCTGTTCTTTTTAAGAAATCTTTGGTCTCTTTTTCCTATTTCTGTCCACTCTGGTCTTCTCTCTGCAGAGCATGCATTTCTCCTTATTCCTGGTGTCTTTGACCCTATAGTTTCAGCTTGGTTCAGTGTCTCATAATGGAGGAAAGGTAGTTACCCAAAAGGAAACTGGAGTGCTACTAAGAAGGAAGGATGAATTCTAGGTTAAAAAATGAAAAAACTAGGCTAAAAAATGAAAAAACTTCCATGATAATGAACAACATATTCAAGTCAGTTCAAGTTGGCTGAATAGTTTTCCATGTCTGAAGTGAAAGTTTCCATGCCACCAAACCCAGGTACATGGCCCCATCCCTGGAACTGGAGGACTGTTTGCTGACTAGATGAATAGGTGAATGAATGACCAGAGGTTAAGCAGGATCCATGTCTGATTTATTTTGATTCATCTTTGTAATACTCAAACAGCACCTGATGTGCTGGGATATTTTGTACATGGTAGGTGCTCAGTAAGTATTAACAGAATAACTTTCACTTCCCTTCTTCTGAATATTGTACTATTTTATTTTATTTACAAATCTATTTATTTTTGGCTGCGCTGGGTCTTCGTTGCTGTGCACAGGCTTTCTCTAGTTGTGGCGAGTGGGGGTTACTCTTCATTGCGGTGCACAGGCTTCTCATTGCAGTGGCTTCTCTTGTGGAGCACGGGCTCTGCACACGGGCTTCAGTAGTTGTGGCTCGCGGGCTCTAGAGTGCAGGCTCAGTAGTTGTGGCGCATGGGTTTAGTTGCTCCGCAGCATGTGGGATCTTCCCAGACCAGGGCCTGAACCCGTGTCCCCAGCTTTGGCAGGTGGATTCTTAACCACTGCACCACCAGGGAAGTCCCATGGATATTGTACTCTTTTAAATGGCAGAATCATTGTGTAGTACAGTGGTCTCTGAAGAGGACTGCATAAAACATTCCACTGGGGTATGAAAAAAAATCATGGCTTCTATGCATGTTTACCTAAAAAATAAGAAAAATTAAGTATTACTAACATGTAACATAGGGATTGACATTGGCGCCTTCAAATAGGTCAAATGTCAAGTGTGGTTCACAGAGTGCTCTGATGCAAGAGTGAGGCTTCTGCAACATGGAAGGCTTGACCAGGTTATTTTCTCGTGGGTGTTGGCTTTCAACATACTTTCATCACAGTGGATCCATGAACAACATGGGTTTGAACTGAGATGGCTCCACTTGTACATGAATTTTCTTCACTAAATATGTATTACAGTACTCATGATCCGTGGTTGGTTGAATCTGCGATGCAGAACCATGGATATACAGAGGGCCTACTCTAAAGTTATACATGGATTTTTGACTGCATGGGGGTCAGTGCCCCTAACCCTCATGTTGTTCAAGAATCAACTGTATATTGCAGTTTATGTGGGCCTATGTAGATTACAAAAGTGTATATTATCTGGTTTTAACTAAAGTAACTCTCACAAAGTGGACAAAAGGCTTTAAAAGATATCTGTAAAGAAATTGTGAATTGAAGATAGTACCTATAATAGGAACACAAGGAAACAACGAGAAAATAGTCAAGTATACTCTTCTGCTTCTGTTACAAGTTCTTTGTCAGCTATGTTAAGAGATAAAACAAATAATGATCTAGTCAGATCTGACAAGAAGTAGTCCAAAAAATTAGAAATTTCATGGAGCCTTGAACTATGGATTTAAATCTAATACTGTTAACAACAGACAGTGACCCAAAGTAAACACTGTGCTTGAGTTTTATCCATGAAGCTGTCATGATTATCATGACATTTAGAAACAAAGCATCCAGAACATGTAGGTCAAATCTCTACACCTTTTTTACAGTGATGTTATAGTCAGGCAATGCTCAAATTCACTTAAAATAATTTTACTAACTTTACAGTTTTTGCTTAAGAACAGAAGTTAAAAAGCTACATACAGGCCATGGTAAGAATTGGCTGAAATAATAAAGAAAAATGTGTTCCTTTGTTGACAAATATCACTGGAAGATGCATAGAAAACATTGCTGAAGATCTGAAAAACAAACATTAGGAGAGATTTGACAGTGTGGGAGATTTGTAATATGGCTGGATGAAAGTACAGATGTTTCTAACTTGTCTTAATTATGATATTTGTTAGATTCTGTTCCAATAATGAAATACATGAAAAACTATTTTCTCTCTCTGTCTTCACTGAGGGAAAGATAGCCTGGAAGGAATATATTAATTATAAATATATTAATGACTTCTTTAATAAAAGAAGGGATAAGGCTAGAGGGACAGAACCACAAGAGAAATTTAATCATTGTGTCATTCATAGGCAGCTATTGCAGTAAAGAACTCAAAGCCATAGTGTTTAAAATTCCAGGAATGTAGGTGTGGTGAATCTTGTGAAACAGAGCCTTTAATAGTAAAACTTTTATAATGATCTATAGCAGGGGTTGGCAAGTTTTTTCTGTAACGAGGAAGATAGTCAGTGTTTGCAGGCCACGTGGTCTCTGTCACAACTATTCAACTCTGCCTTTGTAGGGTAAAAACAGCCATAGACAATATGTAAATGAATGATTGTGACTGTGTTCCAATAAAACTTTAATTATAAAAATAGGGACAGGTGCTTCCCTGGTGGCTGTATCCCAAGTATTTGGGGCAAGAGATAGCCAGAGCTCTCTGGAGGATGAAGCAGATGCCAGTGGCTTTTTCAACTCTTCTTGTTCCTCTGTTTTCTCTCCTTTTCTCATTCTCCTTTTTTCTCTTCTCTCTTTTCCTTTCTTTCCCCTCTCCCTCTCCTTTGTTTC
Source organism: Physeter macrocephalus (assembly GCF_002837175.3). Classification (NCBI taxonomy): domain Eukaryota; kingdom Metazoa; phylum Chordata; class Mammalia; order Artiodactyla; family Physeteridae; genus Physeter; species Physeter macrocephalus. The sequence goes on from NC_041222.1 coordinate 19,554,390, forward strand.
CTCCCCCCATCTCCTCTCTCCTCCTTTCCCCTCTTTTCCTTTTTTCTTCTCTCCCCCTTCCAGCCTTCCTGTAACTGTATCACTTCTCTGCCCATTGCCTTGTCTTCCCTGTATTTCAACATCTTAACTTCTCCCTATATAATCTGTTCCCTTCCCTCCCTTCTCCCCTCTTTTTCTCTCTACCTTTTTCCTTTTTGACTCACATTTTTTACTTTCTTTCTCTTTCCTACAAAAAAAAACAAAGCAAAACAAAACAAAACACACAGACACACACACACACACACACACACACACACACACAAACCACACACACACACACACACACACACACACACACACACACACACACACGTATAGGCTGTATCTGATCCAAGGGCTGTAGTTTGCTGACTCCTGCTTTGTAAAGAGCGAGGAATAGCCATGACCATAGAGGTTCACTGTTTATCTTTTGTCAAACACTTAAAAATGTTGAAGTTAAAGACAAGACTTCAATTTATTGACCTTTTATGTGATGACAGGTAGTTGTTGGTAGTGTGTAACCCAGCAGATAAATTAAAAGAAAAATAAGCAGAGATTAAATAGCTTGCCTCTTCATGGTAAAAATGACATTTAATAATGAGAAACAAACTGCTTTTAAAGAGAACCCAGGGGGCATTTTTGAAAATAGCTCTTGGGGGGGCTTCCCTGGTGGTGCAGTGGTTGAGAATCTGCCTGCCAATGCAGGGGGCACGGGTTCAAGCCCTGGTCTGGGAAGATCCCACATGCCGTGGAGCAACTAAGCCTAACACAGAAAACCCAACTAAGCCATACCAAAAGAAAGATATGTGTTTAGCTAACACTCTAGTGACCTTAATAGAATTGTAGAGTTTAAAAAAAAAAAAAAAAAGAAAGAAAATAGCTCTTGGGGAATGTTTCTATTGTTATATTGTTCAGTTGTAGAAATTATATATGTTTGTCACCTGCATGCTTAATAAAATTGTAAACAGAATTTTCCAATATGCTTAATAATCTCCCAAAGAGTTTTAGTGAGTTTTGAGTATGTTTGTTAAAAATATCAATATTCAGTTCCTTCTAATTTGTTTGCAGGAATAATTTTTTGGCATCAAGAATGATGGAAATTTATTAACCAAACTTAAACAATAATCTCTGTATAAATGGTAACGAGAACTGAAAAAAGAGTATTATGATTTAATAAGTGCAGTCAGTGAGAGACTTCTATTTGGTTCCATTTGGAACTTCCACGTGAAGTTCTTTTTCCAGCTATGACAACCATGAAAACTAAGTATTGATATAAGCTGAACTTAGAAGCACGCCTTCAAACTGCTGTAACACAAAATATTAAACCAAGATTCTAAAAATAACAAATCATATTCAAATGCATTGCTTACAGGTTTTCTTGGTTCCAGAGATTAATGAAATAAAGGTTATTTAAAGGCATTTTTTTCATACTTTACTGGCTTTTTAAATGTTTATCTTGTGTAAGGTTTAACATGTAAAGTAGCGCATGTATATTATATAAATAAATACACATGTATTGAAGTATGTATGCTAACATTAAAAAAAATTATAGTGTGATATATGATGCAAAAAGTCCAGAGACCATTGTGTTCGTAGGGAGGCAGTGTGGCACAGCAAAACAGTCATAGACTTTGGTGCCACGTAGATCAGCTGTGTTTAATAATAGTAATTACCATTTAATAAGTCACTCCTAGGGCTAGGCATCATGTCAGATGCATTGCAGAAATCATCTCATTATATCCTGTCCAAAATCGTATGTGGGAAGGATCACATGGCTATATCTCCTTTCATCTCTACCAAACATATTTCCCAAGGTGCTTGGAAGGCTGGGTCTTCTGCTTGTGAGTGAGGGCCTTGGGCCTCAGGTTCTTTTCAACTCTAAAATTGCTTGTTGAGCTCTAGTCTCCCAGGCACTAAAAATCATTAAAGGGTATTTCTGTGGCAAAAATCATTAAATGGTATTTCTGTAGTAAAATAACCTATAAAATCACCTCAACATGTGATTATAGTCAACTCTCAATTCATTGAGGGTATTAGCAGGTAGGGATGGAATGGCAGCTTCACAAAAACCTACAACCACAGTTAATACTATAGTCAACTATTATCTAGAGATGATTAACAGTAATGTTGGCTGGACCTAGGAGGGGTTCATTTTCCTAGTGGAGCTGGGCTTTCTGATGGGCCAGAGTAAGTCCATTCTTCTAGGGAAGCTCAGAAGGCAACTGGTCCCCTCTCATCTTGCTGTTTGTTGGAGTAGAGGCTGGTAATACAAACTTATTATTTGCTGCCTAATTACTAACCCTGAAGTCTGGGAAAGCCTGCCACTCTCAGAGCTCTGCTGTACTTTGACCATCATTGATCTACCCTGGATCATAGCGTGTGGACTGGGCATTACCATTTCACAGATGAGGAAACAGAGGCTACTTTCTCACTGACAGAAAACTGGTGTCAGAGTTGGGATTGGAGCCCAGGTGTGGCTGATTTCAAAGCCTCTTGTGTCTTTCACTGCTTCCCTACTGCTGACCTTGTGGGGTTTGGTCCTACTTGGACAGATATTTTTGGATCGAGGTTCTTTCTTTTTGACTCTCAAAACATGTCATCTTGGCAGATGCCAATTTTGCTTATTCCAAATGACACCCTTGCTTCTCCTTTTCTGTGACTTTGCTGAGAGTCATAAGGGACGTTGAAAATTATCCATTCCAATGCTCTCATTTTGCAGTGAACAAAATTAATACCCAGAAAGATAAAGTAACTTACCCATGTCCCCATGGTAATTAGTGATGGCTATAAACCTGCTCTGTTCAAACTTTTGAACTCCTCACATTTTGGGAAAATAGATCCCAGAGTATAAATATGTGTGATTCAGCTTAAGTTTTCAAATATCCATAATTGAGCAACAGAGTTATAATTTTCTTAAAAAATAGGCCAAATCATGGTTTTCAATCAAACTTGTTTGAAACTTTAAGCCTGCTTGGGGTGGCACTTACAGTCTACTAACCCTGGATTTGTTCTTATTCTTGTTTGCCTTGACTTAAAAAGATGAGCCATGTGATTCCCAAGAGTTTGGAAGGTTTTCTGATGTTTTCAATAAAACAGCATGTAGAGTTGGAACTATTCTATGTTAGAATTATTTTTCTGGTCACGAGGCAGTGAGTAACCATCACTAAACTCTTTCCTATTTCTATTTGAGATTGAATTTCTAAAAAACTGATTAGTTTTTTTTTAGCTTGCACCTGAGACTATAGAGTTACACAAGGCCTCAAACTTACCCTTTCTTCTTGTTATAAATAATGAGTGAATTTACTAAATAGCAGCTAAAAGCAGAAGAATTATTTGTTCTTATTCATTTATTCAAACAATTAAAAAATATACTGAGCACCTACCAGGAGCCAGGCCTTGTGCTCACTCTTATCCTTGCAAAGACATTCATGGTCTTGTAGAGGAGACCTAATCATAAAGAAATGTGGTATTTGAAATGACACATGATGATGGTTGTCATAGAAGTATGTGGCACTGGGAAGCTTCTCTTTGCCCAGAGGGGGTGGGGAAAACACTGGAGGAAATGACATTTGATCTGGGCATTAAAAGATGGCTAGGATTTCATCACGTGAAAAAGAAGGGAAGCTTATTTCAGAAAAAAGAGTAATACAAACAAAGATAGAGAGTAGTGGATTACCACTGGGTGGTACCTTTTTGGTGGCTGATAATATAAATGTGAATGACTGGTATTTCAACATATTGGGTCCATGAAGACTGATTTCAAGTTTCTAAAATCCATTTTAAAATTAATTTTTAAAGCTAAATTGTAATTATTGTTGCTGTTGCTGGCTACCCTTGTGCTTTACTGTGTTAGGTGCTTTAAAAAATATTTAATCCTCACAGCAATTCTATGATGGAGCTACTTAGGAGGAAATTGAGCGACAGGGAGCATGCTTTGCCAGGGTTGCAAAGCTGGTAAGAAGCCTACCAAGAGTTTTGCCCTTCAAATATACTTGCACTCAGTAAAGTTTTAATTTTTAACCAAAATGATAGTCTCTACTTTGAAGTGTAAAACCTTTATAAAAGACCTTTAAGAATGGTTTATTACATGAACTTTAAGGTATTATATAAGTGAATTTAGAAAGAGCTCATCTTGTCTGAGGCTTTGAGGTATACATCAAGAACTAATCGCCCAGGAGACCTTCAAGAAAGTGGAAGAGTAAGACTTGGAGATCACCTTCCTCCCCACAAATACATCAGAAATACATCTACATGTGGAACAACTCCTACAGAACACCTACTGAACGCTGGCAGAAGACCTCAGACCTCCCAAAAGGCAAGAAACTGCCCACGTACCTGGGTAGGGCAAAAGAAAAAAGAATAAACAGAGACAAAAGAATAGGGACGGGACCTGCACCAGTGGGAGGGAGCCGTGAAGGAGGAAAGGTTTCCATACACTAGGAAGCCCCTTCGCGGGCGGAGGCTGCGGGTGGTGGAGCGGGGAAGCTTTGGAGCCACGGAGGAGAGCGCAGCAACAGGGGTGCGGAGGGCAAGCGGAGAGATTCCCGCACGGAGGATCAGTGCCGACCAGCACTCACCAGCCCGAGGGGCTTGTCTGCTCACCTGCCGGGGCAGGTGGGGGCTGGGAGCTGAGGCTCGGGCTTTAAAAGTCGGATCCCAGGGAGAGGACTGGGGTTGGCTGCGTGAACACAGCCTGAAGGGGGCTGGTGCACAACAGCTAGCCAGGAGGGAGTCCAGGAGAAAATCTGGAACTACCTAAGAGGCAAGAGACCATTGTTTCGGAGTGCGCGAGGAGAGGGGATTAAGAGTGCAGACTAAACGAGCTCCAGAGACGGCCGCAAGCCACAGCTATCAGCGTGGACACCAGAGACAGGCATGAGATGCTAAGGCTGCTGCTGTGGCCACCAAGAAGCCAGTGTGCAAGCACAGGTCACTCTCCACACCTCTCCTGGGAGCCTGTGCAACCCACCACTGCCAGGGTCCCATGATCCAGGGACAACTTCCCCTGGAGGACGTACAGCGTGCCTCAGGCTGGTGTGACGTCACGCCGGCCTCTGCCGCCACAGGCTCACTGCGCATCGGTACCCCTCCCTCCCCCCAGCCTGAGTGAGCCAGAGCCCCCGAATCAGCTGTTACTTTAACCCCATCCTGCCTGAGCAGGGAACAGACGTCCTCAGGCAACCTACACGCAGAGGCGGGGCCAAATCCAAAGCTGAACCCCAGGAGCTGTGCGAACAAAGAAGAGAAAGGGAAATCTCTCCCAGCAGCCTCAGGAGCAGCAGATTAAATACCCACCATCAATTTGATGTACCCTGCATCTGTGGAATACCTGAACAGACAACGAATCATCCCAAATTGAGGTGGTGGAATTTGGGAGCAACGATATATATATTTTTTTCCTTTTACTCTTTTTGTGAGTGTGTATGTGTATGCTTCTGCGTGTGGTTTTGTCTGTATAGCTTTGATTTTACCATTTGTCCTAGGGTTCCATCTGTCTTTTTTTTTTTAGTATAGTTTTTAGCGCTTGTTATCATTGGTGGATTTGTTTTTTGGTTTGGTTGCTCTCTATTTCCTTTCTTTTTTTAAAATTTTTAAGTGGAACAACTCCTACAGAACACCCACTGAACGCTGGCAGAAGACCTCAGACCTCCCAAAAGGCAAGAAACTCCCCACGTACCTGGGTAGGGCAAAAGAAAAAAGAATAAACAGAGACAAAAGAATAGGGACGGGACCTGCACCAGTGGGAGGGAGCCGTGAAGGAGGAAAGGTTTCCATACACTAGGAAGCCCCTTCGCGGGCGGAGGCTGCGGGTGGTGGAGCGGGGAAGCTTTGGAGCCACGGAGGAGAGCGCAGCAACAGGGGTGCGGAGGGCAAGCGGAGAGATTCCCGCACGGAGGATCAGTGCCGACCAGCACTCACCAGCCCGAGGGGCTTGTCTGCTCACCTGGAGCGGGGAAGCTTTGGAGCCACGGAGGAGAGCGCAGCAACAGGGGTGCGGAGGGCAAGCGGAGAGATTCCCGCACGGAGGATCAGTGCCGACCAGCACTCACCAGCCCGAGGGGCTTGTCTGCTCACCTGCGGGGGCAGGTGGGGGCTGGGAGCTGAGGCTCGGGCTTTAAAAGTCGGATCCCAGGGAGAGGACTGGGGTTGGCTGCGTGAACACAGCCTGAAGGGGGCTGGTGCACAACAGCTAGCCAGGAGGGAGTCCAGGAGAAAATCTGGAACTACCTAAGAGGCAAGAGACCATTGTTTCGGAGTGCGCGAGGAGAGGGGATTAAGAGTGCAGACTAAACGAGCTCCAGAGACGGCCGCAAGCCACAGCTATCAGCGTGGACACCAGAGACAGGCATGAGATGCTAAGGCTGCTGCTGTGGCCACCAAGAAGCCAGTGTGCAAGCACAGGTCACTCTCCACACCTCTCCTGGGAGCCTGTGCAACCCACCACTGCCAGGGTCCCATGATCCAGGGACAACTTCCCCTGGAGGACGTACAGCGTGCCTCAGGCTGGTGTGACGTCACGCCGGCCTCTGCCGCCACAGGCTCACTGCGCATCGGTACCCCTCCCTCCCCCCAGCCTGAGTGAGCCAGAGCCCCCGAATCAGCTGTTACTTTAACCCCATCCTGCCTGAGCAGGGAACAGACGTCCTCAGGCAACCTACACGCAGAGGCGGGGCCAAATCCAAAGCTGAACCCCAGGAGCTGTGCGAACAAAGAAGAGAAAGGGAAATCTCTCCCAGCAGCCTCAGGAGCAGCAGATTAAATACCCACCATCAATTTGATGTACCCTGCATCTGTGGAATACCTGAACAGACAACGAATCATCCCAAATTGAGGTGGTGGAATTTGGGAGCAACGATATATATATTTTTTTCCTTTTACTCTTTTTGTGAGTGTGTATGTGTATGCTTCTGCGTGTGGTTTTGTCTGTATAGCTTTGATTTTACCATTTGTCCTAGGGTTCCATCTGTCTTTTTTTTTTTAGTATAGTTTTTAGCGCTTGTTATCATTGGTGGATTTGTTTTTTGGTTTGGTTGCTCTCTATTTCCTTTCTTTTTTTAAAATTTTTATCTGTGGAATACCTGAACAGACAACGAATCATCCCAAATTGAGGTGGTGGAATTTGGGAGCAACGATATATATTTTTTTTTCCTTTTACTCTTTTTGTGAGTGTGTATGTGTATGCTTCTGCGTGTGGTTTTGTCTGTATAGCTTTGATTTTACCATTTGTCCTAGGGTTCCATCTGTCTTTTTTTTTTTAGTATAGTTTTTAGCGCTTGTTATCATTGGTGGATTTGTTTTTTGGTTTGGTTGCTCTCTATTTCCTTTCTTTTTTTAAAATTTTTAAACTTTTTTATTTTTAATTATTTTTTATTTTAATAACTTTATTTCATTTATTTATTTATTTATTTATTTAATTCTCCCTTTTATTGTGAGCCATGTGGATGACAGGGTCTTGGTGCTCTGGCCAGGCATAAGACCTGTGCCTCTGATGTGGGAGAGCCGAGTTCAGGACATTGGTCCACCAGAGACCTCCCAGCTCTACGTAATATCAAATGGCATAAATCTCCCAGAGATCTCCATCTCAATCTCAAGACCCAGCTCCACTCAACGAGCAGCAAGCTACAGTGCTGGACACCCTATGCCAAACAACTAGCAAGACAGCAACACAGCCCCACCCACTAGCAGAAAGGCTGCCTAAAATCATAAGCTCACAGACGCCCCAAAACACACCACCGGACGCGGACCTGCCCACCAGAAAGACAAGATACAGATCATCCAACAGAACACAGGCACTATTCCCCTCCACCAGGAAGCCTACACAACCCACTGAACCAACCTTAGCCACTGGAGGCAGACACCAAAAACAATGGGAACTACGAACCTGCAGCCTGCAAAAAGGAGACCTCAAACACAGTAAGGTAAGCAAAATGAGAAGACAGAGAAATTCACAGCAGTTGAAGGAGGAAGGTAAAAACCCACCAACTAACAAATGAAGAGGAAATAGGCAGTCTAACTGAAAAAGAATTCAGAATAATGATAGTAAAGATGACCCAAAATTTTGTAAATAGAATGGAGAAAATATAAGACATGTTTAACAAGACCTAGAAGAACTAAAGAGCAAACAAACAGTGATGAACAGCACAATAAATGAAATTTAAAATTCTCTAGAAGGGATCAATAGCAGAATAACTGAGGCAGAAGAACAGTTAAGTGACCTGGAAGATAAAATAGTGGAAATAACTACTGCAGAGCAGGATAAAGAAAAAAGCATGAAAAGAACTGAGGAAAGTCTCAGAGACCTCTGGGACAACATTAAACGCACCAACATTCGTATTATAGGGGTCCCAGAAGAAGAAGAGAAAAAGAAAGGGACTGAGAAAATATTTGAAGAGATTATAGTTGAAAACTTCCCTAATATAGGAAAGGAAATAGTCAATCAAGTCCAGGAAGCACAGAGAGTCCCATACAGGATAAATCCAAGGAGAAACATGCCAAGACACATATTAATCAAACTATCAAAAATTAAATACAAAGAAAACATATTAAAAGCAGCAAGGGAAAAACAACAAATAACACACAAGGGAATCCCCATAAGGCTAACGGCTGATCTTTCAGCAGAAACTCTGCAAGCCAGAACGGAGTGGCAGGACATATTTAGAGTGATGAAAGGGAAAAAACTACAACCACGATTACTCTACCAAGCAAGGATCTCAATCAGATTCGATGGAGCAATTAAAACCTTTACAGACAAGCAAAAGCTGAGAGAATTCAGCATCACGAAACCAGCTTTACAACAAATGCTAAAGGAACTTCTCTAGGCAGGAAACACAAGAGAAGTAAATGACTTACAATAATAAACCCAAAACAATTAAGAAAATGGTAATAGGAACATACATACTGATAATTACCTTAAATGTAAATGGATTAAATGCTCAAACCAAAAGACATAGACTGGCTGAATGGATACAAAAACAAGACCCTTATATATACCATCTACAAGCGACCCACTTCAGACCTAGAGATACATACACACTGAAACTGAGAGGATGGAAAAAGATACTCCATGCAAATGGAAATCAAAAGAGAGCTAGAGTAGCAATTCTCATATCAGACAAAATAGGCTTTAAAACAAAGACTATTACAAGAGACCAAGAAGGACGCTACATAATGATCAAGGGATCATTTTAAGTAAGCTTATAGACAATGTTTGTCTGGAACTATAACAAGAGACAAAGAAGGACACTATATAATGATCAAGGGATCGATCCATGAAGAAGATATAACAATTGTAAATATTTATGCACCCAACATAGGAGCACCTCAATACATAAGGCAACTACTAACAGCCATAAAAGGGGAAATCGACAGTAACACAATCATATTAGGAGACTTTAACACCCCACTTTCACCAATGGATAGATCATCCAAAATGAAAATAAATAAGGAAACACAAGTTTTAAATGATACACTAAACAAAATGGACTTAATTGATATTTCTGGGACATTCCATCCAAAAACAGCAGAATACACTTTCTTCTCAAGTGCTCATGGAATATTCTCCAGGATAGATCATATCGTGGCTCACAAACCAAGCCTTGGTAAATTTAAGAAAATTGAAATTGTATCAAGTATCTTTTCTGACCACAATGCTATGAGACTAGAAATCAATTACAGGAAAAAATCTGTAAAAAATAGAAACACATGGAGGCTAAACAATACACTACTTAATAACCAAGAGATCACTGAAGAAATCAAAGAGGAAATTAAAAAATACCTAGAAACAAATAACAATGAAAACACAATGACCCAAATCCTATGGGATGCAGCAAAAACAGTTCTAAGAGGGAACATTATAGCAATACAATCCTACCTTAAGAAACAAGAAACATCTCAAATAAACAACCTAACCTTACACCTAAAGCAATTAAAGAAAGAAGAACAAAAAAACCCCAAAGTTAGCAGAAGGAAAGAAATCATAAAGATCAGATCAGAAATAAATGAAAAGAAATGATAGCAAAGATCAATAAAACTAAAAGCTGGTTTTTGAGAAGATAATCAAAATTGATAAACCATTAGCCAGACTCATCAAGACAAAAAGGGAGAAGACTCAAATCAATAAAACTAGAAATGAAAAAGGAGAAGTAACAACTGACACTGCAGAAATACAAAGGATCATGAGAGATTACTACAAGCAACTATATGCCAATAAAAAGGACAACCTGGAAGAAATGGACAAAATCTTAGAAAAGCACAACCTTCCTAGACTGAACCAGGAAAAATAGAAAATATAAACAGACCAATCACAAGCACTGAAATTGAAACTGTGATTAGAAACCTTCCAACAAACAGGAACCCAGGACCAGATGGCTTCACAGGCAAATTCTATCAAACATTTAGAGAGGAGCTAACAGCTATCCTTCTCAAACTCTTCCAAAAGATAGCAGAAGGAGGAACACTCCCAAACTCATTCTACAAGGACACCATCACCCTGATACCAAAACCAGACAAAGATGTCACAAAGGAAGAAAACTACAGGCCAATATCACTGATGAACATAGATGCAAAACTCCTCAACAAAATACTAGCAAACAGAATCCAACAGCACATTAAAAGGATCATACACCATGATCAAGTGGGGTTTATCCCAGGAAAGCAAGGATTCTCCAATATACGCAAATAAATTAATGTGCTACACCATATTAACAAATTGAAAATTAAAACCATATGATCATCTCAATAGATACAGAAAAAGCTTTTGACAAAATTCAACCCCGATTTATGACAAAAACCCTCCAGAAAGTAGGCATAGAGGGAAATTACCTCAACGTTATGAAGGCCATATATGACAAACCCACAGCCAACATCATCTGCAATGGTGAAAAACTGAAAGCATTTCCACTAAGATCAGGAACAAGACAAGGTTACCCACTCTCACCACTATTATTCAACATTGTTTTGGAAGTTTTAGCCACAGCAATCAGAGAAAAAAAAGAAATAAAAGGAATCCAAATCA
>NC_041222.1:19565452-19565914 GCF_002837175.3 Physeter macrocephalus
AATCAACATTGTGAAAATGACTATACTACCCAAAGCAATCTAGAGATTCAATGCAATCCCTATCAACTACCACTGGCATATTTCACAGAACTAGAACAAAAAATTTCACAATTTGTATGGAAACACAAAAGACCCCGAATAGCCAAAGCAATCTTCAGAAAGAAGAATGGAGTTGGAGGAATCAGGCTCCCGGACTTTAGACTATACTTCAAAACTACAGTAATCAAGACAGTATGATACTGGCAGCAAAACAGAAATAATGGCTCAATGAACAGGATAGAAGGCCCAGAGATAAACCCATGCACATATGGTCACCTTATTTTTGATAAAGGAGGCAAGAATATACAGTGGAGAAAAGACAGCCTCTTCAATAAGTGGTGCTGGGAAAATTGGACAGGTACATGTAAAAGTATGAAATTAGTACACTCCCTAACACCATACACAAAAGTAAACTCAAAATGG
>NC_041222.1:19566815-19589809 GCF_002837175.3 Physeter macrocephalus
CCAATACTGGGCATATACCCTGAGAAAACCATAATTCAAAAAAGTCATGTACCACAATGTTCACTGCAGCTCTATTTACAATAGCCGGGACGTGGAAGCAACCTAAGTGTCTATCGACAAATGAATGGATAAAGAATATGTGGCACATGTATACAATGGAATATTATTCAGCCATAAAAGGAAACGAAATTGAGTCATTTGTAGTGAGGTGGGTGGACCTAGAGTCTGTGATACAGAGTGAAGTAAGTCAGAAAGAGAAAAACAAATACCATATGCTAACACATATATATGGAATCTAAAAAACAAAAAAGTGGTCATGAAGACCTAGGGGCAGGATGGGAATAAAGACACAGACCTACTAGAGAATGGGCTGAGGTCACGGGGGTGCGGGGAAGGGTAAGCTGGGACAAAGTGAGAGAGTGGCATGAACATATGTACACTACCAAATGTAAAACCGATAGCTAGTGGGAAGCAGCTGCATGGCACAGCGAGATCAGCTCAGTGCTTTGTGACCATCTAGAAGGGTGGGATAGGGAGGGTGGGAGGGCGGGAGATGCAAGAGGGAAGAGATATGGGGATATATGTATATGTATAGCTGATTCACTTTGTTATAAAGCAGAAAGTAACACACCATTGTAAAGCAATTATACTCCAATAAAGAGGTAAAAAAAAAAAAAAAAAAAAGAGGTAAAAAAAAAAAAAAAAAAAAAAGAACCAATCGCTCAGAGAATTTAGGTGACATGCCCGTGACCTGGCAAGTTGGGGTAGCAACTGATCCTCTGCTTCCTAGACACTGCTCTGGTCCTTTGATGCTGGATACCAGTTATGCACCTGCTAGATGTAAAAGTGAATAAGAAGTAGTGCCTGCAGAATAGTTCAATAACTTGCCCAAAGCCCATAGAACCCAGGCAGTCTTGCTCCAGAGCCCATGCTCTTAACTTTGCTCTTACAGGGGAATGGAGATGGGAATAGGATGGGTAGCCTCACTTTAATTCTGCTCAGAGACCTACTAAAGAAGTTTCTTAAATATATTTAGTGCCTCAATGTCCCCATTTGTAGTCACATTTGCCTAACATGTCACCGTTTATAAGGTAAATGAATAAGTTTGACTTTGATGGGATTTCACAACAACCCCAAGAAGTACAGGCAGGGAAGGTTTTCTTATGCTTATTTTACAGATGAGGAACCAGGCTCAGAGATGCTAAAAGAATTGTTCACCTTTATGCAGCTCTATGCAGAGATGGGATTAGAACCCACAAAAGAGTAATCACTGTCCCTAAGATGCTTATAATATAGACTGAGGCAAAATTGTGTCCGCAAATGAAAACCAGGATGTGGAATGTTTTCTAAGAGGTACAGGGCAAGGTGACTAAATGTTCAGAGGAGAATTAAATTATGTTCTGTTGGCTTTCTGTTAGAGAGGGATAAGAGCTGGGTTATATATATGGGAAAGATATAGACAGGCATTCCAGGGAGAGCATGAATAGAGACCTAGTGTGTGAGCTTCTTTCTCATCCTCAGCTCCTGACAGCTGAGGAGCTTGCCCATTTATCTATTGAAGGACATCTTGGATGTTTCCAAGTTTTGACAGTTATGAATATGTCTACTATAAATATCCATGTGCAGGTTTTTGTGTGGACATAAGTTTTCAGTTCCTTTGGGTAAATAACCAAGGAGAATGATTGCTGGATCCTTGGTAAGAGTAGGTTTAGTTTTTTAAGAAACCCCCAACTGTTTTCCAAAATGACTGCACCATTTTGCACTCTAACTGGCAATGAATGAGAGTCCTTGTTGCTCCACATCCTCAGCAGCATTTGGTATTGTCAGTGTTCCAGATTTTGGTCATTATAATAGGTGGTATTGCATTTTTGTTTTAGTGTGCATTTCCCTGAAGATATATGACATGGAGCATATTTTCATATGCTTATTTGTCATCTGTGTATCTTCTTTGGTGGTGTGTGTCTTAAGGTTTTTGGCCCATGTAAAAAATTCAGGTTGTTAAATGTCCATCGACAGATGAATGGATAAAGAAGGTGTGGTACCTATACACAATGGAATACTACTCAGCCATTAAAAAAGAATGAAATAATGCCATTTGCAGCAACATGGATGCCTCTAGAGATTATCATACTAAGTGAAGTAAGTAAGAAAGAGAAAGACAAGTACTATATGGTATCACTTATATGTGGAATCTAAAATATGGCACAAATGAACCTATCTACAAAACAGAAACAGACTCATAGACATAGAGAACAAACTTGTGGTTGCCAAGGGGGTGGGGAGGGAGAGGGATGGACTGGGAGTTTGGGGTTGGTAGATGCAAACTATTACATTTAGAATGACTAAACAACAAGGTCCTAATGATAGCACTGTATAGCACAGGGAGCTATACTCAATATCCTGTGATAAACCATAATGGAAAAAAATATAAAAAAAGAATGTATACATGTGTATAACTGAGTCATTTTGCTGTACAGCAGAGACTGGCACAACAGTGTAAATCAACTATACTTCAATAAAAAGAAATCAAGTTGTTTGTTTTACTGTTGTTGAGTTTTAAGAGTCCTTTGCATATTTTAGATAACAGTCCTTTTTCAGATGTGTCTTTTGCAAATATTTTCTTCCATTTGGTAGCTTGTCTTATCATCTTTTTAAAATTTACTGAAGTAGAGTTGACTTACAATATTATATTAATTTCAGGTATACAACATAGTGATTCAATATTTTTATAGATTACAGACCATACAAAGTTATTATAAAATTTTGACTATATTCCCTGTGCTGTGCATTATATCCCTTTGACTTATTTATTTTATAACTGGTAGTTTATACCTCTTAATCCCCTTCACCTAGTTTGCCCCTCCCCTTATCCCTCTCCCCTCTGGTAAACACTAGTTTGTTTTTTGTATCTGTGTGTCTGTTTCTGTTTTGTTGTTTTTCATTTGTTTTGCTTTTTAGATTCCACATATAAGTGAAAACATACAGAATTTGTCTTTTTATCTGACTTATTTCACTAAGCATAATATCCTCCAGGTCCATCCATGTTGTTGCAAATGGCAAGATTTCATTCTTTTTTTAATGGCTGAGTAATATTCCACTGTGAGTATATATATATATGTGTGTGTGTGTGTGTGTGTGTGTGTGTGTGTGTGTGTCTCATCTTCTTTATCCATTCATCTGTTGATGGACACTTAGGTTACTTCCATATCTTGACTATTGTAAATAATGCTGCTATGAACATTGGGGTGCATATATCTTTTTGAATTTGTGTTTTTGTTTTCTTTGGATAAATACCCAGGAGAGGAATTACTGGATCATATGGTAGTTCTTTTTTTTATTTTTTAAGGAACCTCCATACTGTTTTCTATAGTGGCTTTACCAATTTACATTCCCAGCAACAGTGTACTAAGGGTTGCCTTTTCTCCACATCCTCTCCAATACTTGCTATTTCTTGTCTTTGATTATAGTCATTCTAACAGGTGTGAGGTGATATTTTATTGTGATTTTTACTTGCATTTCCCTGATGATTAGTGATGTTGAGCATCTTTTCATGTGACTGTGGCCCATCCATATGTCTTCTTTGGAAAAATGCCTATTCAGATCCTCTGCCCAATTTTTAATAGGGTTGTTTGTTTTTTTGATATAGAGTTTAATGTGTTCTTTATGTTTTGGATATTAAACCCTTATTGGACATGTTGTTTGCAAATATCTTATCTCATTCAGTAGGTTGCCTTTTCATTTTGTTGATGGTTTCCTTCACTGTGCAGAAGCTTTTTAGTTTGATTAGGTTCCATTTGTTTATTTTTGCTTTTGTTCTTACCTGAGGAGACACGTCCAAAATTATTGCTAAGGGAATTCCCTGGCAGTCCAGTGATTAGGACTCGGTGCTTTCACTGCCATGGCCAGGGTTCAATCCCTGGTTGGGGAATTAAGATCCTGCAAGCTGCACGGTGTGGCCAAAAGAAAAAAAAATTATTGCTAAGGCCAATGTCAAACAGCATATTGCCTATGTTTTCTCCTAGGAGTTTTATAGTTTCAGGTCTTTCATTTAAATCTTTAATGCATTTGAGTTCCTTTTT
Organism: Physeter macrocephalus; assembly: GCF_002837175.3. Lineage (NCBI taxonomy): Eukaryota > Metazoa > Chordata > Mammalia > Artiodactyla > Physeteridae > Physeter > Physeter macrocephalus. The sequence continues at coordinate 19,570,895 of NC_041222.1, forward strand.
GCATATAGTGTGAGAAAATGTTCTAATTCCATTCTCTTACGTGCAGCTGTCCAATTTTTCCAAAACCACTTTTTTTTTTTTTTTTGTACGTGGGCCTCTCACTGTTGTGGCCTCTCCCGTTGCGGAGCACAGGCTCCGGACGCACAGGCCCAGCGGCCATGGCTCACGGGCCCAGCCGCTCCGCGGCACGTGGGATCCTCCCGGACCGGGGCACGAACCCGTGTCCCCTGCACCGGCAGGCGGATTCTCAACCACTGCGCCACCAGGGAAGCCCAAAACCACTTATTGAAGAGACTATTTCCCATTGTATATTCTTGCCTCCTTTGTCATAGATTAAGTAACCATAGGTGCATGTGTTTATTTCTGGGCTCTCTATTCTGTTCCATTGATCTATGTGTCTGTTGTTGTGCCAGTACCATACTATTTTGAATTTTATAGCTTTGTGGTATAGTTTGAAGTCAGGGACCATGATACTTCCAGCTTTGTTCTTCTTTCTTAAGATTCTTTGGCTATTTGTGGTCTTTTGTGGTTCTGTACAATTTTAGGATTATTTTTTCTAGTTCAATGAAAAATGCCATGTCTATTTTGATAGGGACTGCATTGAATCTGTAGATTGCTTTGGGTAGGATGGACATTTTAACAATATTAATTCCTCTTGTCCCAGATCATCAAATATCTTTCTTTATTTTTTTCCACTTATTCTTTTTTAAAAATATTTATTTATTTGGCTGTGCCTGGGTCTTAGCTGCAGCACGTGGGACCTTCGTTGCTGGTGTGGGATCTTCATTGCAACATACAGGATTTTTAGTTGCGGCATGTGAACTCTTAGTTGTGGCATGTGGGATCTAGTTCCCTGACCAGGGATCGAACCCAGGCCTCCTGCATTGGGAGCATGGAGTCTTAGCCACTGGACCACCAGGTAAGTCCCTTTAAATATCTTTCTGTTTATTTTATTGTCTTCAATTTTTTTCATCAGTGTCTTACAGTTTTCAGAGTACAGGTCTTTCACCTCCTTGGTTAAATTTATTCCGAGGTATTTTATTCTTTTTTATTCAGTATTAAACGGAATTTCTTGATTTCTTTTTCTGATAGTTCATTATTAGTGTCTAGAAATGCTACAGATTTCTGTATATTAATTTTGTATCCTGCAACTTTACTGAATTCATTTATTAGTTCTAATAATTTTTTGTTGGAGTCTTTAGGGTATTCTACATATAGTATTTTGTCATCTGCCAATAGTGACACTTTTACTTCTTTCCTTCCAATTTGGATGCCTTTTATTTCTTTTTCTTGTCTGATTACTATATTAAATACAACTGTCAAGAGTGGGCATCATTGTCTTGTTTCTGCTTTCAGCTTTTTACCATTGAGTTTGATGTTAACTATGGGTTTTTCATAAATGGCCTTTGTTATGTTTAGTTATGTACACTCTGTACCCATTTTGTTGAGAGTTTTTATCATGAAAGGGTGTTGAACTTCGGCAAATGCTTTTTCCGCATCTATTGATGTTCCCTCCTCTTCTGTCTTTTGGAATAATTTGTGATGGATGGGTATTAACTTTCTCTAAATATTTAGTAGAATTTCCCTGTGACACTCTCTGGTTCTGAACTTTTAATTGTTGGGAGTTTTTTTCTTTTTTTCACATCTTTATTGGAGTCTAGTTGCTTTACAATGGTGTGTTAGTTTCTGCTTTGTAACAAAGTGAATTACTGATTCAATTTCATTACTAGTAATTGGTCTATTCAGATTTTCTATTTCTTCCTGACTTAGTCTTGGAAGATTTTATGTTTCTAGGAATTTGTCTATTTCCTAGGTTGTCCAATTTGTTGGCATATAAATGTTTGTGGTATTCTTTCATGATTATTTGTATTTCTGTGATATCAGTAGGACTTCTTTTTCATTTCTAATTTTATTTATTTGGGCCATCTCTCTATTTTTCTTGATAAGTCTAGTTAAAGGTTTATACACTAGCTTGGTCTTGATTAAAATACTTCAGTGTTACCCCACTGCCTTTAGAATAAAGACAAAATTTCTTAACCTGGTGTTACAAGGCCTTTCATGTTCTTCCATTAATAGCCAGATGTGGAGAACTTAATAAATATTTATTGAATAAATAAATATATGAAAGCATCCAAATAAAGAGGAGAAATAGAGACTGGTCTTTGCTTACCTGTACAGTTCAACAATTCTTACCATGTCCATCTCTACCTCACATGCTATATTCCAGCAATATTCAACCCTTCTGATTTCTTAAAATCTCTGTACTTTCTTGATGTTGTCCTCACATATGTCACTTTCTCTTCCCCCACCCTCAACACACACACACACACACACACTTGCCTAAATAACCTTCATTTTTCTTCAGGACTCACCTTGAAAGACATTTCCTCTGGGAAACTTTTCCATCCTTTTAGAGTTGGTGGTCCTCATTTCCTATATTTCTCATTTATGACAATTATCCTTTAGTGTTCTAGTTATTAATTGTCTGTCTTCTCTATTAGACTAAAAATACACATACATATATTTTACAAACTTTTTTTAGTTAGTAAATAAATTAATGAAAGCTTCTAAGCAGAAAATGGAAACAAAGAGCAAAGGCTGTCCCATTCCTGTAGACAGGATGTCCCAGTTGAACAGAAAGAAAAGAAGGGGGAGCTGAGCCCTGATCTAGAGCCTGGCTTCGCGTCACTAGAGAGGGACATTTATGTGTGTAGCATCAGGTAGTTCTTCTCCAATGACTCAACACCTTCCAGGAATGCAAAGAGAGGGGCTGTACACTGTAATGGGCTACCTGCCTTTGAAGGAACTAAAACAGTGACCCTTCAATGTCTGGCAGTCCAGGGTTTGGCTGAAAGAGATGGGCTCCTGTCTCTTTACTCTGCAACAACCTTGAGGGTCTGAGAGTGGAACAGCCTCTGTGAGGCTGCAGTTTTGTAATGGCATTGATCAGGAAAGCATCAAGGGCCACTGAATTGGGTCTATGAAGAATAGATGGCTTCCAGTAGAGTCATAGGCAAAGGAAATTTCTTGAAGCTAATTTATTTATGTTCATTGCTTTTCCTTTTTAATTGAAAGACATTCCGCTGGAAAGAACCTCTTGAAGACTGAGAGGGGATTTTTTTAAGAAAAGGGGTTAAGAAAGTAATTGTGGCTTGGAATATGAGGTTTGCTGAGCCAGGTGTCACTCTTATACCATGTTTAGAGGAGGTGGCACTTCCCTGACCTTGGCATTTCCCTTTGGCCATCCTGATCTTGCCTCCTTGCTCTGCCCTTCTTCAGAGCCATCAGAATTATAGTAGTGGTCTGCTTTTCCTTGTTTCTGTTCTTGAAGTTCTCAGAGCGCAGTGCATCCCTGGCCTCTGTTCTAGAACTATGAAACTTTATGTCTGCAGGTATACAGAGGTCAGTAGTGGGCCTTGGCTGTCATTCCTTCCTGTATTTTTTAGAAGAAATGATTTTGTTTGCATGATTAAAGAAGGTGTGATGTAGTACAAAGTACATTGAACTTGAATCCAGAACCTTGAAGTCAAATCTGAGCCTTTATTATGACTTTGGGCAAATTACTTAAAGGTGAGGAGGAGGAGGAGGAGAAGAAAAATGTCATTAACTCTGCACTTGCTATGTGCTCAGTAGTGAATTATCCATTATCTCATTTAATTCTCTTCTATGAGACAGATGTTATTATTTTCATTTTACTTTAATTATAAAAAGTAACTCAAGGTCATGGCAATTTTTTTTTAAAACAGAACAGAAGAAGTGACAATTAGAAGTTGTTATCTACCCCAGACCTACTGTAACCACAATAATTATTTTCTTGGATAGCCTTCCAGAAATGTTCTGTGCTTAAAGTTTTTTTGGAGAAGGTATCAGGGAGAGAAAAGTGATTGAAGCCTTAAAATTGCTGGAGAGTGGAGTGGACAAACTTGTATAAGGAACCCAGGGGCCTTTAGGGAGAGAAAGGATTCAGAACTTTTCTTATCTAAGAGCCAAAATTATTGAAAGGTGATGGGTTTCATCTGATTGTCAGGGAGTGACATTGAGATTCCTAGGATAAAATCTCCATTAGGAGAGAAAGAGATGGACTGTTGGGCTGAAGGTGTTAGATAATGATGGATCCAGGTCTACATGCCAGACATCTTCCTTTGTCCTTTCTCATCCTGACCTAAGCTCCAGGAGGCTGACCTGTATAGACTAATAAAATACACCAATGGACTTCCTCGACTTCCAACTTCTGCTTGATTTTGGCAGTGAAAATCTCCAGCAGGAAATCAGAGGGAGGGCATGGGAAGGAGCTCTAGATATTTATTCCTCTGGCTCATTTTCTAAAATGTTACCTAGGGCTGGCTACATCTCTAGACTGAAATACATAGTTCCTCTCAAAGTGGCCTTCTCTGCATGACTCTTTTCAGGTTCCACTAACTGCTCCTTTCTCTCATCCTATGGGCATAGAGGTAGTAACATTCCACTGAGGTTGCTAGTTTGGGATTACCCCACTATTCCTTGTGGGTCCTCTATACCCACTCTGTAAATAGTCCTTTATTTTTCTAATTTGAAAGTACCATATATATTTTTTGTTGGGACCTTGCTTGATACAGTCAGTTTGGCAGTGGATCCTAGAACCTGCTCCAACTGAGTCATCTTGGTGGCAGGCTTGTGACCTGGAGAAGGAGTTGGAGAAATGGTTTGAAGCAGTCTTGTCATGGGGCAGCCTTGTTCAAGTAGGATGCAGAGAGGAGTCATCCTCCCTCACCTTTTGAGGAACAGTGTCTTCTGGGCAGGAATTTCCACCAGCAATGCTGGCAGCAACCAGAAGCAGAAGCTGTGTGGCTTCAGATGTACCAGTCAACAATGGTCTGTACAATCTTGTACTCACTATCTATTGCTACGTATCAAATCTCCTACAGAGTAGCTTAAAACAACAGCCAGTTTGTTAGTTCTCATTGTTCTGGGCTCAGTAAGAAAGCTCTTGCTGTGGTCTGTCATGCAGTAGCAATCAGGTGGTGGCTGGAGCTAGGGTCATCTGGAGGCTTGAGTGAGTTGGACATCCAAATGGCTTCTTCATTCTCTGTCTGGCAAGTTGGTGCTGACTGTTGATAAGAGCAAATCTACAGCTGTCCATCAGGGGTTTGATTTCTTCCACAGGACATATTCACGTGGGTAGCTTGAAATTCCTCACAGTATGGCTGTCCCAGAGTAGTTAGAATTCTAACACGAAGGCTGGCTTCTCCCAGAACACATTTTCCAAGGGAGTCAGATAGAAGCTGTATCATTTTTTATGACAGCCTTGGAAGACACGCAGCATTACTTTGGCCACATCTATTGGTCAAAAGTTAGTTCCAGGTCTGCCCAGATTTCAGAGAATGAATATTCAGAGTGATGCATCACCGGGGACCGTCTCTGAGGACTAACTACCATAAGCTCCAGGGATAGTTATTCTGGCACCAGTGGTGACAGCAGCAAGGATTAGAGACATCTCTTTGGAATGCTGAGGTTTCTGTTACAGACAAGACTGCAGCATTGAGAGCAAACAGAGCTAGGTTTTCATTTCCTTCATTTATATGCAGGCTGGGGTCGCTTTGGAAAATCAGGAAAGGAACTGGACTGGAAGCCTTGCAAACTGGGGGCTTAAGCCCTACCTAATGCTAATACCTAACACCTTAGGACACATAGCATTAGGGAGGCAAAATATCCCAGTGTCATATAAATGGAGAAACTGAAGCTCACTCAGAGAGGTTAAATAAATGGTAGTGTCAAGATTCAAACCTAGGTTTGACTGCTGCCCAAAATTCTTAATACTAAGCCAGGGGTATAGAACTCAAGATGTCTACAGGGGCCAGACAAGTTCAATAAATGCATCAAGCTAGAGTAAGACAACTGGCAAGAAGCAGCTTATATTGCAGCCAAGCTGAACACCTGCCTAAAGTAAAGAAACGGCCTTTTAACCTACTTGTAGACAAAACCATACTAAGCAGCCAAACAAAACTCAGCCCAAGGGCAGTGGCATAGGTGGTGTAAATGATGGTTGTGGACAGTTGTGATGTGTTTGTGCCTTTTCTTCCTATGGATGGGGTTAGAATTTGCAGACTGGTGTTTTTCGTCACTTTCCTGTAGAATGGCACATAAAGATGCAAGTACTCTGTGAAAAGCCCTTTCCCACACTCCTGCCCAAGGGCTGTCAATTAAATTCTACTACTATTTCCCCAAATATACTATTTCATTTAATCTGCACATAGCCTTGTAAGGCAAGTATTACTATCTTCATTTCACTGATAAGAACTGATTGCAGAGAAGTTACACAACTTATGCAGGATCATGCAGTGTTAGAGCCAGAATTCAAAGCCAGGTCTATATGATCCAGAGTCCCTAATTTTTCTTCTATTCTAATGCTGTCTTCATTGCTTAACCTCTCTTCTTTATTTGCAAAATCAAGATAATAGTACCTGCTTTGCCTACCTGAGAGGGTCGTTGTGAAAATTAAACAAAAATGAATATTAAAATGTGTATCAAAGACTTGTCACTTGTAAAGTGCTAAACACAAGCATGCTATTGTATTGATTTATTTAACAAAAATGTATTGAGAATTTACTATGGGTCAAGCACTCACGCTGGAATACTGCAGTGCGCACACTAGATGAAAGAAAGATCCTGCATGCGTGAAGTTTACATTCTATGAAGAATCCGTACAATAAACTAAATAAATATGTAAATTATCTATAACATTTTGGAAGTGATAAATGCTAAAGAGAAAAATCAAGCAAGAAGGGAGATCGGGAGGGGCAAGGGGCAGGTGCACTCATAACTAAGGTAGTCAGGGAAGTCCTCTCTGGACAGGAAAGACCCCACGTCTTCTTGGCTAGGGGGGTAGCAAAGTGCAGTCCACTGGTCAGATCTGCCATGGCCTGTCCTCATAAGGCACCCAAACTAAGAATTTTCTTAAAACATTTTAAAAAGGATTATAAAATAGCAAAGAGGAATATGTGACTGAAAAGCTTAAAATATTTATTATCTGGCCTTTTACAGAAAAAGTTTGCTGATTTGGTCCATTTTTTTGTCCCACTGCTGTGACAGCCATCTTTGCACACATGTGGAGCCTGGAGGTGTGAAGTCCTTAACACCCTATGGGGCAGTCTGTGACAATGGGGAATGGGGGCTGATGGATAAATGCATCTCCCCATCCCTCTCTCAGGCAATTCCTCTCTTCTGTGTCACATTCTATATGCCTCCTCAGAAGGTCCTGGATTAAGCTCTGGTTGCTCAAGGTAGTGACGAACTCGGTAACAATTTGACTTTTCCTTTCTCTGTTTCTTTCCCTCTGGTTCCTCTCTCTTGCTTCCTAACAGGTCTGTCTCAGGCTCTGCTTTTGAGGGGAAACCCAGTCCAAGACAATTGGTATCAAGAGTGGCCCTAGAAAGCTGGCTCTCAGGCTAAGACTCTGGGACTGGGCTTTGGTTTATCTTCTGTGTGAAATGATGAACCACTGAAATGTTTTGAGCAGAGGAGTAACCTGATCTGACTAATATTTTAAAATAATCATTCTAGCTGTTGTACTGACAATGGACCTTAGGGAAGACGTTTGCCCTGGCAGTGATGGTCACAGTGAAGGTAGTGAGGAATGGTTGCATTCAGGATATAATTTGAGTCAACTAGATTTGCTGATGGTTGGATATAAATTATTAGAGAAAGAGAGGCATCAGAATAACTGTATGTTTGGCCTGAACAACTTGAAAGACTGAGTTGCTATTAATTGTGATAGGAAATACTATGGGAAGAACAGGTTTAGAGAATCAGTGTGATGCGTTATTATTTTTTTCATTTATTCATTCTTTCAATTTGTCAAATATTAAATGAGTAGTTACTCTATAACAGACACTGTGCTTGGCTCTGGGAATTAAATGGTGAATAAGAAAAATACAACTCAGTCCTCCTAGGCACTCAAAGTCCAGTAAATTTGGTGTTTATAATTTAGTGTGATAAATGATGTGGTGATTAGAGGAAGGGGCCTAAGATCAGAATGAAGGAAGAGGAGGAGGAGGGAGGGAGGAGGAGAACAAGGAAGAGGGAGGACAAAGAAAAATTTCCTTGATATTGAGCTTCTACTACACACCTGGCTCTGAATGAGCTGCTTTATCCCATTTAGTTTCACTTAGTCCTCTCTATACCTCTGTGATGTAGACACTGGAAGGAGTCGTGCTGGGGTTCAATGCGATGACATTATCTCAAGTTTTGTAAGAACTTTTTTCCTCTTCCTAAATTTAAACCTAAATCTTAGGATGTCACCAATTTGTAACCAGCTATATCACAGGAAATCACAGGAATGGGTACAAGATGGCTGTGCCTCCTTTCTTATGGGAGAAGGCTCTGCTCCTCTGATCACTCTTACCCCAGGGAAGGAGGGGCAGGAGAGCTACCAGTCTACATGAGCTTTGAACCCACCTAGACACTGTTTACAATTCAGATTAGTGTTTGGTCCTCTTGGGAGAAGAGGGAGGTAAGTGGGCAGAAAAGTGGAGAATTTCTTCTCCTCCTGAAGGTAGGATTACCTCCCTTTTATAGATGAGAGGTTTAGTAACTGGTCCAAGCTCAGCTAAGTAGCAGAGCCCATGTCCAACCTAGGTCTGTCTGACTTTTTTGGCTTTGCGAAACCAGTGTCTGTGGCCTTTGAAAAGAGAACCTGTAGCCAAATGGAGAAAAACCGTGGCATATTAGAAGCTGCTTTTAAAGGTCTAGAGGGCACAGGAGTTCTTCGGGGACTAAAGAGTACCAAGACAAATGAAATTTATGGGCCATGTGGCCGAACATGCCATGAAAATATTGGGCTTGCCAGATTTCAGTTCTTTCTGAGAAGAGCTTAGATCAAGAAAACAAGCTGAGATTGGCTAATTGTTACCCAGATTTCTGACCCTGCTGAAATGTCTCTCATGTGATTCTGCCTGGATTTCAACCTGCCATGCTCCTGTTTCTTTCTTTTAATAATTTAAAAAATATGAAAATAACTTAATTTTTCTGATTATAAAAGTAATCCATGCTCATTGTAACAAACAATAAAATCAAAAATTTATAGAGAATACTTTAAAAATTATCCGTAATACCACAACTCAGAGATATCACAGGGAACTTGTTGGTACACATCCTTCCAGATTTCTAAACTATATCTACATTTGCAATGTGACATGATGTCCTTTCCCCAACTTGTTAGTACATTCCAAATTTGGAGTAACTGAGGAAGGTCTTGAACAATGTAACTCCAGGAAGAGAATGAATCAGGTCTACCATAGATCTGATTATGGTAGGAGCCTCTTCCCTTTGTCTCCTTTGTCTCCTTCACCTGTCAGGTCCAGGGTAGCCTCCTGGGGTATCCTGAGAGTCTAGAATGAAGGCTTGACACCTGTTGAGAAGTTGGAGAACAACTGAATAGAGAAGAGATGCCAACTCTGGAATCTCCAGGCCTGTGGACTCTGTTTCATTTGAAATATAGGACTTGAAACCCACACTAAAGTTTTGACCATTCTTCTGGCCTCCATATATATTCTCAATGCACTGAAGCAGGAGTCAGCAATCTTCTTCTGTTAAGGGCCAGATAGTAAATATTTTAGGATTTCTGGAGATAGTAAATATTTTAGGACTTCTGGACAATACTATCTCTCTACTCAACTCTGCCACTGTAGCACAAAAGCAGCCATAGATATGTAAATGATAGGCATGACTGTATTCTGACAAAACTTTATTTATAAAAGTAGATGGGAGGCTGGATTTGGCTGGAGGGCCATAGTTTGCTAATCCTTGCAGTAGCTAAGGAAGAACATTTCGGAAGAAATTGTAGCATTTTCTCTGCATTACCAGAGGCAGAACACTAGACCTTCACACACACATACACACACACACTCTCAACACATTCACTCACACATTTCACTTTTTAAAATTGTGGTAAAATATACATAAAATTTACCATTTTAATCATTTTTAAGAGTACAGCTCAGTGGTATTAAGTACATTCACATTGTTGTGCAACCACCATTACCGTTTATCTTCAGAACTTTTCTCGTTTTGCAAAACTGAAACTCTGGACCCAGAGTTAAATAATAACTCATCACCCCTTACCCTCAGCTCATGGCAACTACCATTTTACTTTCTGTCTTTGTGAATTTGACTACTATAGGTCTCTCATATAGTTGAATTTTACATAATTTGTCCTTTTGTGACTGGCTTATTTCACTTGGAAAATCTACTTGGGAAAGTACAATTGCAGGATAAACAAAATTAGAGCAGGTCACCCTGTGACCTACAGTGACAGGGAAGCTCCCCATTAACCCCATCACAGTAAGTGATCTGAGTTCGTCTTTTTTTTTTTTTTTTTAACCCTGATGAACTTGGCAGGCTAAACCAGTACATCTGTGAGTGGATGATTGATATTTATAAATAGTCCCCTTTGCTAGACATTTAGGTTATTCCCAACGTTTTGTTATTACAAACAGTGCTTCAATAAGCCTCTTTGTACATAACCCTTTTCTGCATATCTGATCACTTTTTGGTGATAGCTGAGTGATTATATCTTCAGTAGTAACTTTGTTGTGACAGTGGATTGTTTGGCCCCCAAAAAGTTTAGTATCCAAGGTTACTTCACTGCTAAAAACATTGCTTTACTGGTCTTAAAGAGAACTGGCAAGAGCTAGACAAGACATCAAGACTTCAGCCCTACAGATTTCTTCTCACAGTAGAGATCAAGCTTGGTGGTGGAGGACAGAAAATCAGGCAGGACAGTAGAGCAAGACTGACCAGGAAGAAACTCCCTGGATGTAAGCCCAAGCTGGCGAACTGAGCCTGTTCATTGTGCATGCCATAGAGGGTGAGGGAGAAGTGGGGATGGAGTCCTCTGATGAGTAGTTACATAAGCTAGAGGGATTTCCCCTAGCTTAATGAATCCTTGGTCTGTTGGATTTATAGGAACCTTGAAGGAAGAAAGTAATCACACAGTACTGTCACATACTGTGAAACTGGCTGTAGTAGAATTATTCGGTCATATCCAATTTTCTCCACTTTCTGGGCATATAGAAGGGTATGTGTTCTTATCTCTTGCAGGTAGTCAGGGCCATATGACTAGTTCTAGCCAATGGACAGCAAACGGAAGTACCATTGTGTCATCTCCAGGATGAGATGGTGAAAAACTCAAGCTTGATCCTTTTAGCCTTCCACCATCTTAGAATACCTGACAATGTTCTGTTGTGATGGTGACATTACAAGATAGAACCTCCTTCAGCTTGATTGACTGTGGGGAGTGCTGATTCCCATGTATTGTGATGAGAAATAAATTTTCTTTTTTTAAGTTGCTGAGTTTTTAGCACTGTTGCCTATTCTATCCTTACTGATATACTGTCCCTGTGCAAGGTCCAGTGGTAGAGTTGGCATCTAACTCTAAGTCTCTCTAACCTTAAAGCCGACATTATTATTCCTAAATCTTGAAGGTCTCTGGTTGGTGGGATCTTGGGAACACAGTGGTTTTGAGGCTAGGATACCAGATCTTGAATCTAGGAGTATGACTAATTCCTAAGCTCATAGGACTGAGAGAAAGAGAACACAGGCTACTGATAATACCTCCTGCTCCTATTAGAAGTAGGAACTGGTTTGGGAGACTGACCCCACAGGCAGAGACATCTGTGGATTCAATGTTAGGTAGATGAGTAAAGAAAAAAGAAGAAAAATGAGAGGAGGATGAGAGTTGGTGACATTCCTTGTTACCACTGAAAATCAAGTAATCTCATTTCCAGAATGACAATGCAGATTCATTGAATTTTTTCCCCAAACTTCCATCCTGGCTTATATTGCTGTACGTGGGCAGGCAAGACATCAGAAGTCACAGGTATCTTAATGTCAAAGACTTATTCATCTGGTGCAGAATAGAGTGACAGCTCACTGATAAATAGTATTCTTTTGGATTGAGTCACCTTGTCTGTATGTCCTGCAGTCTCAGTATCAAATCATCCCTCTCAGGCTTAGGCTTCAAGTGGGCCCTGGGTGATAGGTCCCTGTACTCTGCAAAATCTCTGGAGAACTTCTCAGCTCTCCTTAGGTTCATCAGGCCAAATTCACTGACTGCTTTAGTCTCTCCTAGGCTCCTAGAGACTAGAAGAGGGAAGAATGTTGTGGAGGATTTCCCTATATTTTCTCTTTCATATTGGAGCTTGGGATAAAAACTGGAACTCCAGGAAGAGAGACACAGTGGAATTTCAGGGTTCCCAATGGGAAAGAAGAAATACAAAAGTCACTTTTTTGGAAGTTCCATTTTATCACCTCAACCATGGGCATGATACATACCTTACAAGGTTGCAGCAAAAATTAAGTGACATACACTTAGTATAGTGCCTGGCAGGCAGCTAAATAAGTATTCATTCTCTTTTCTTCTATTCTATCCCCAACCATTTTATTCTTTGTTCAGATCTTGTAAGGAAAGTGTATTAAACAGGGCCATCTCATTTCTTACCCACGCGTCATCGAGAGATCAACAATTACAGGATTACACAAGTCATTGACACAAGTTTGTAGAATATACAACTCAACCAAGCATACCCAGTCTGTGGGGCTTGCCCTCCATCATTTCACTGGGTTCTTTTGGTTGCAACACATAGAGAATCAGGCTAGTACAAGAACTGTCTGTGGGGCAAAGGGGAGACAATCTCATGGAAATCCAAGAACAGCAGGCAAAACAGGGCCAAGCTGCATGGCACTGGAGGTGGAGAGTGGACCAGTGCCTCTAAGGATCTCAGCAGCAGACTTTAGGGATTTTCTCTAAAGTGTTCCCCAAGAAATGCCACACATATTGTCCCTTAGGTCTGCTTCTCTGTGTCTACCCACTTCTCTTCTTGCTAAAAACGGACTTCTTTTCTGTATGCTCTGTGTCTTTTCTTTACCTCATGGTTTTTTTCTGACTTCTAACTTGGTTCATTTATCACTAGTTGTGGCCCCTCCAGCTTCTCACAAACTTGTGACCTTTAAGCATCTGTATACTGCCCGATTCCATCTATATTTCCCAATTTAAATTCTTAAGAGTAGAATTGAGTTGGTCCAATCTTCCGTATCTGGCAAATCTTTCTCCTGAGCCACGTAATAAACCTCTGTCTGCCTTGGGGTCAGGTGTTCATGCTAGTATGGCAGGAGGGAGAATTTGAAGGTTTGAAGGAAGCCAGATGGCTGCATGGTGGAATTTGGGTATAGCTGCCTGGAGCTGGGAGCTGCAGAAAGACAGTTTCCTGTAGAAATGGCTATGCATATGGCACACATGCCTTGATTGGCATGTAGAGCAGAGATTCATTGAATTTTGAATTTTTCATTGTCCAATTTAGAGGTAGTCTTGTCCAAATCCTGTGGTTTACACATGAGGACCGGAAACTCAAAGAGGTACACTGATCTGCCCAGGGTTACGTAGTAAGTAGTAGAGCAGAAATTAGAATTTGATTCAGTGTGTTTTCTAGTATGTTAGGTATAAATATTTTAAAAAATCTTGATGGCCTAGTATGTGTGAGGCACTGGAACAAACCAAAGGAAAATCCTTGCCCTTGGGGGCTTATATTCTAGAGGGGGAAGAAAGATAGTAAATCCAATCAGGCAAAATAAGTAAATTATATAGTGTTAGAAAGTGACAAGTGTTATGGCATAAAAAGAGTTACGAGGATTAGGAGTGCCAGGGGAGGAGAGCTATAATTTAAAATAGGGAGTTTGTACTTTACTGTATACCTGAAATGAACACAACATTGTAAATCAACTATACTCCAATAAAAAATAAAAATAAAATAAAATAAAATAGGGAGTTCAGTGTAGGCCTCAATGGGATGATGAGAGAGAGCAAGTTCCTGAGAAATAAGGCTATGTGTATTCCTTCCTCTCCCCTTGGCCTAATACCTCGACAGTGGTGAGTATGGAATAACTGTTTATTGAACTGAACACCTGTAGAAACGTCCTGAAGTTTAAGGAGGACAAGAAAAGGTTCTAAGATTATCTTCTTTTTTTTGGTATCTTCCTGCATAACTTCATTCCAGCAGCACGCTTCATGAAGCCCCCTCATTATCATATGAGTCATTGCAGAAATGTGCCCTTTCAGTACTCCTGGGACTATTAGACTCATGAAATGCCTTGTAAGCACTCATAATACAAAGTTGTGGGAAGAGATTTAATTAACATAGAAAACACAACTAGACCATTAAACACAACACGACCCAAAGTCTCACAGAATCCCATTCCCTTGGAGGCACTGGAACAGTGGGGAGGCTCTTTGTCAGTGGTGTGCTGGTAAATGTCTGACAACCGGCTCTCTAGGGCAGGGAGGAGATTATGATTTGTAGGTTTGCCCATTTCTGTGGTGTAAATACTCTGTGGTTGATTCAAAGTTAAGTTAAAATGTGACATCATTGAACATGGGCTTGGGAAGAGATGAGCAGTAGCACACTGTGATATAATATTTCCTTCATACAGATAGCGTTGATGTAAGTAACCTTAACAGCATATCTAAATACAGTAAAATAATTAGGAAGTGATGAGTTTTGAGTATTTATTATCATTGCATTTAATATAATTTACTTAACTGAAAGTTTACATAATTTTAAATAATGTTTAACAACCATGTTAAACAACCAGTTAGCACAAATTCTGGAAACTTAACAATTGGCTCTTGAGAGCAGTTGCAGTACACCACTGTTCCTGGGTCCTTCCCAGGGCATGCCGGTTCCTTGACAAGGACCAGTTCATTCCATGAATTCTTGGGGATCAAATGTAAGGACAGCTCTATTGCTTCCCTGTCACCTCACTGTTCACATCTCCCCATGGCTGCCATCTGTGCCTTCTGCCACGTTGACAGGAGTAAGTGGGGTTTTGTAAAGTCTTAGGAGAGTGTCCTTTCGCAGGTCGGAGCCAGCTGCATTGGGCACATGCTTTTATTCTTCAGTGGAGGTTGATGTCTCACATCCCCACATTCTCCACCCCTGGTGCTCGTGCTCCCTTTACTGTGTTCCACTGCCGTGCTCTGGGCTGTCAGATTTCAGCTGTTCAGCGAGCAGTTGTGGAGTGCACACTGTGTGCTACCTCCCCTCCTGCTTGTGTTACTGGGGGCCAGGCCTGGTGCTCTGACACCCATTCTCTCATGCGACCCTTAGAGCAACCCAACTAGATGGGTCTTAGTACTCCAGTATTACAGATGAGGGAACTGTGGCCTAGAAAGGGGAAATGACTTGCCCACAGTCCAGAAGTCATGTCTTCAGTGAAACATTGCCTTTGAGATGTAATATGTAGGCAAACACCTGTCACCCCTCACCTGGCTGCTGCCAGTGTGGACTTGTTTTGTTCAATTTAGGGGGACTCAGGGCTCTTTTCTGGTGTGCTCTACCACAGAATATCAGGAGGGGGATGTTTGGGTAGAAGGGCAGAGCTAGATTTTGGGTCAGGTCTGCTTCCTGGGAATGTCCATGACCCCATCGCATTCACTCACATGCACCTGTGGCTACTGGCGCCTGGCTCCTGGCTCCTGAAGGAGAATAGCCATTAGGAGGCCAGTGCAGCCTGTCCCAGTGCAAGCGCTGAGAGCAGCTGTGTGCAGAGCAGCCCAGGTGCCTTCCAACTGAGCAGCAGATGTGTCCTCTGGCAGCTTTCTTGAAGACAAGCCAGTTTTAGCTACAGAGCAAATGTTGAGGACCCAGCAGGAAGAGGAGGTGAGGGTTGTATGATCATAAGGATTTATTTCCCAGAAAACCTGCATTCGAGTCAAAGTGCTCCTACTTATTAGCTTTGTAGCCCAGGGTAAGTCATTAAAACCCTACACAGTTTCTCCTTCTGTGGAATGGGGAAAAGGTGAAGTATGAGAGTGGCTACCATTTATTGAGGGCTCTCTATGTGTAAGGTGCTGCACTCAGCATGCGCTCAACATTACCATACAAGGTAGTTCCTAGAAAAGACAGCCCAGTGCCAGACACATGGTTAGTGTGAAACAAATGCCAGCTATTATTTTATTAATCCTAACAATCCTGTGATCAATAATAACGACAGAAAGAATAATTGTTGCTAGCATTTCCCGTGCACTTTCCATGTAGTCAGCTATTGTTTTAACTTATTAACTGAATTAACTTATTTAATTTTCCCAACTGTCCCATGAGGTTGGTTCTATTTTTAACTCCATTTGACAAATGAGAAAAATTGGAGCACAGTTAAGTTAAATACATTGCCAAGGACACATAGCTAGAAAGTGACATCGGTGATTTTATTGTCCCCACTTTACAAAGACAGTTACTGAGGCACGGAGGGGCTGCGTGGCATGGCGAGGGTCAGAGTCAGCAGAATCCTTCTCGGGGTTGTTAGGCAGGTGAAATGACATAATGGAATGAAAACTGCTTATTGAACTGTTGTTCTGTCTGCTTCAGCCAGGGGTGAGTAAGCTTCACATGTTCTGCTTTTTCTAGTCTAGATATACCATCTGGCTTGAGACCCTGGGGCCTTTAGGAAGTCCTGTTTGGACCTAGCTGATTACCTTGGTGGGTGCTGGAAACCAGTTTGGTATGTAGGTCCTGGACTTACCATCCCTTGGGAAAGCCCAGGAGTCACTGCTTGTCTGACTTCAGAGCTGCTACCAGCTGGAAGACTCCAGGAGGGAGCTGACTGACAAATGACCACCATCACGTGTAGCTGGGTTACCAGTGGTTACCCTGTGGGTCTCCTTCAGCCACAGTGACCATCTCCAGGTGCCTGAGCCCTTACTGGTACCCAGGACATGAGGCAGCTAGGCAGGGGGAGGGGACCTGAGGCCCCCAGAGAAGTGGAGGTAATCAGGGTGTCAGGGAGACCCTCTCAGCCCCCTCTCCCCACTGGCGCTCCCCACATAACTTCTCTGCCACCTGGGAACATTCCGTCTTCCTGGGATGGAGTGGGGAGGGGGGTTGGGTTTTTGTGGAGTGGTCCCAGAACCCCAGAACTGAGATGTTCTTTGAGAGCAGGTCAGTGTCACATGCCTCTAGGACTGTCTCCTTACTACATTGAGAGCTCCTCTGGGCAGGAGCAGCTTGAGGTCCCCCACTATCCTGAGTCAGCTCAGGGCCAGGGATGGTGTTGGGGACAGTCATGTTTCCTGAGGGAAGGCCTCTTGTGGTTATTGGGTTGGAACTTGGTGGTGTGGGTGGATGTGGCAGTGGCAGCATGGTGTGTGTGTGTGTGTTTGTGTGTGTGTGTTAGGAGTTTTAGGGGAAGGGGAACCAGAGTCAACCTAGTCTGGAAAGGAGCAACTGTGCCAGGCTGGTTGTCCTGTTTAGCAAATGTGTACACTGCTGGTGTTAGCAGGAAGGCTTTGAGTACAGCTGGATGTGGCCTTGACTGCTTGCTGCCTCTTGTACTGTGTGGATGAGATGGTGGTCATGCACGCTCTTCCTCTGAGCCTGTTCATCCCTAAAGGGAAGGAATCATTCCTCCGTGTGCTGGTCTGTCCTGGGTAGAAAGGGTGAGAGCCTTCCTGTCTGTCCCACTGTGAGTATCTTTTACCAAACGAGGGAACAAGGAGGTAGGGGAACAAGGAGACTGGCTCAGCGTCTCCTGGCTGTGACGGGCATTTGCTGCTCCTTAATCCTCTGTGCCTGGAAACCCACAGGGGCAGCAGGGGAGCTTCTGACAGGAGATGAGGTACAGGAGAGGCCCAGCTTCCTAAAAATGGAGTCCTCACCAAGTTCTGCTGGAGGTTTGAGCTGTTCTCTTACTAAAGGGCATATAAATCCCTGCAAAGAGCACCAGGATGGAGGACAGAGATTTGGGACTCTGGTTTACATCATCCCTTGAATTGCACCAGGGGGTGGGGACAAGTTTCACTGTTTAGGCATTTTTTTTTAAAATTAATTAATTAATTAATTATTTTACTTTTGGCTGCATTGGGTCTTCGTTGCTGCATGTGGGCTTTTCTCTAGTTGCAGTGAGTGGGGGCTACTGTCCGTTGCGGTGTGCGGGCTTCTCATTGCAGTGGCTTCTCTTGTTGTGAAGCGTGTGCTCTAGGCACATGGGCTTCAGTAGTTGTGGCACGCGGGCTCAGTAGTTGTGGCTTGCGACCTCTAGAGTGCAGGCTCAGTAGTTGTGACGCATGGGCTTAGTTGCTGTGTGGCAGGTGGGAATCTTCCCGGACCAGGCTCGAACCCGTGTCTCCTGCACTGGCAGGCAGATTCACCACTGCGCCACCAGGGAAGCTCTCACTGTTTAGGCATTTGAAGGAGGTCCCACCTGGGTGCTCCCCTCTTGCCCCACCTACCTGTCTTCAATCATTACTTGTCCTCCTCCCATAACCCCCTTTTTGAGACTCCCCTTTGTCTTCTCCTTCAGATGCTCTGTTCCTCCTCCCCACACGACAGAGTTCCCAGACCTTGTCCCTCATATCTTGTAGACCCTGCACTGCAGGGTCTACAGTGCAGCTGGATGTGAATAGAGGTTTCGTCTGCTCAGGCTCCTGCTAAAGACAAGGGAGTAGGTAGCATGGCCAGGCGATAGACTAAGCTTCCTGGGGGTGGGCTCAGGGGGAGGGTGAGAACTGGGCTTCAGTTTGGTGTCCCTCTGTCAGTAATGACTGAGCCCTCTTTCTTCCTGATTGATCTTAAGGCAAACGTCTGTACCAGAATTATTTTCTTATGAAGATCATACAGTCCAGTATAACATAAAATTCCTCCAATTAAAGTGATTTGACTCTAGACGTGAAATATTAACCTTGATATTACTGTGCTAATGCTATGTTCTCTTCCCAGGGCCTATTTTCACTGCAAAGGGACTCTGAGTCAAGGAAGATGAATTGAAACTTCCACAAAACCTGTCTTTGTCCCCCGTAGATCTTCCTTGAGAGGAATTGGTGGTGGGTGGAGATTCACAGTTCATATATCCACAAATATTAGATCCCTACACCCCACTTATAGGATTTTACAC
>NC_041222.1:19590815-19622732 GCF_002837175.3 Physeter macrocephalus
CTCTAGTTGCAGTGAGTGGGGGCTACTGTCCGTTGCGGTGTGCGGGCTTCTCATTGCAGTGGCTTCTCTTGTTGTGAAGCGTGTGCTCTAGGCACATGGGCTTCAGTAGTTGTGGCACGCGGGCTCAGTAGTTGTGGCTTGCGACCTCTAGAGTGCAGGCTCAGTAGTTGTGACGCATGGGCTTAGTTGCTGTGTGGCAGGTGGGAATCTTCCCGGACCAGGCTCGAACCCGTGTCTCCTGCACTGGCAGGCAGATTCACCACTGCGCCACGCGGGCTCAGTAGTTGTGGCTTGCGACCTCTAGAGTGCAGGCTCAGTAGTTGTGACGCATGGGCTTAGTTGCTGTGTGGCAGGTGGGAATCTTCCCGGACCAGGCTCGAACCCGTGTCTCCTGCACTGGCAGGCAGATTCACCACTGCGCCACCAGGGAAGCTCTCACTGTTTAGGCATTTGAAGGAGGTCCCACCTGGGTGCTCCCCTCTTGCCCCACCTACCTGTCTTCAATCATTACTTGTCCTCCTCCCATAACCCCCTTTTTGAGACTCCCCTTTGTCTTCTCCTTCAGATGCTCTGTTCCTCCTCCCCACACGACAGAGTTCCCAGACCTTGTCCCTCATATCTTGTAGACCCTGCACTGCAGGGTCTACAGTGCAGCTGGATGTGAATAGAGGTTTCGTCTGCTCAGGCTCCTGCTAAAGACAAGGGAGTAGGTAGCATGGCCAGGCGATAGACTAAGCTTCCTGGGGGTGGGCTCAGGGGGAGGGTGAGAACTGGGCTTCAGTTTGGTGTCCCTCTGTCAGTAATGACTGAGCCCTCTTTCTTCCTGATTGATCTTAAGGCAAACGTCTGTACCAGAATTATTTTCTTATGAAGATCATACAGTCCAGTATAACATAAAATTCCTCCAATTAAAGTGATTTGACTCTAGACGTGAAATATTAACCTTGATATTACTGTGCTAATGCTATGTTCTCTTCCCAGGGCCTATTTTCACTGCAAAGGGACTCTGAGTCAAGGAAGATGAATTGAAACTTGAGTAATATTCCATTGTATATATGTGCCACATCTTCTTTATCCATTCATCTGTTGATGGACACTTAGGTTGCTTCCATGTCCTGGCTATTGTAAATAGAGCTGCAGTGAACATTGTGGTATGTGACTCTTTTTGAATTATGGTTTTCTCAGGGTATATAAACTTCTTATGTTGGCCCCTGCCTGCTTCTTTAGCTTCACCTCCCCACGTGCATGTTCTGCTCTATAACATGCTGAATTTGCCAAGCTCCGTGCATTGTGTCATCTCCCTTCCTGCCCTGCTCACTCCTATTCCCCCTTTTGTTGTTACCTCCTCTGCAATGCCTTCCTCTCAACACCTCCACCGAGACTGGCTTGCGTGCCCCTCCTCGGTACCCCTCCGTGTTTATCCCCACAGGAGGGAGGGACTGAGAGAAGCTGGGAAGGTGGTTGAGAGTCTCCTACAATGGGGTGCCCAAAAGGCATTTTAAATAGAGAGGCTACACATTTATTGTCAAGTTAGTTTGTTCATTTTTAAGTGAGGCAAACCACTTCAATGTCCTCTCCCTCCATTCTCTCAACTGTCAGTAAAGTGTATCAGTATTCAGGAATATTTGTGTGAGTGGGTTTGTGTGTGTGCCTGTGGGGAGGGCAGCACTGAGGAAAGGGCTTTGAAGTTGAACACCTGGATGACCCTGGACACCACAGGTGTGAAATAAGATCCAGGGGAGACCTTGGAATGTTGGGAGCCCCTGGGGAGCCACGGAATCTCAAGGAGGCCTTTGAACTGCCTTAGGACATTGAGTGGGGATTTTGAGACCAACAGTCGGAGGATCATCAACCTCCCCCTGATATCTGAATTATATTAGAAATTAAAGCAAATCTCCAAGGGGAGCTGTGGAAGTAAGAATAAGATGCACTTTTGTGTTTTAATAATTTAGCTTCTAGGGAAGCAGTTGGGGTCTGGGGAAGAGGTGGGGTCTGGACATTCATCTTCCAGATACTTGTGGCTCCCTCCCCGACATCATTCAGGTCTCTGCTCATATGTACCCTCCTCAGAGAGGCCTTCTATGACCAGCAGAACTAATGTTTGCCTGAAAACAGTAGTTTCAAAAACCTCTATCTTAAAACTAGAATACTCTGAAAGGTATCATGTTATTTATCTATCAATCTATCAGTCATCTATCTGTAATGGGTCATATTTCTTTTATGCTTTCATTTTATTTATTTTTTATACAGAACTTCCACAAAACCTGTCTTTGTCCCCCGTAGATCTTCCTTGAGAGGAATTGGTGGTGGGTGGAGATTCTCAGTTCATATATCCACAAATATTAGTTCCCTTCACCCCACTTATAGGATTTTACACTTTACAGAATCACTTCCATATGCTTTATGTGAATCCTTAAAACACAAGTCTAGAGTAAGTACTCTCCCGCATCACCAAGTTATAGATAGAGAATCTAAGACGCAGAGGGGTGACTGAGTTGCCTAAGGTCACACAGCTATCAAGCAGCTCAGAGTTTCTCGAATTGCCTCCTGTGCCCTCTTGCCTCTGCTTAGCTGGTCCAGCCTCCCCTTTCTGTGGGGAGGCCACCCACCACCAGCTAAGAGAGGAAGTGCTCAGAAGATGCCCAGCTGCAGCTGGTGCAGAGCTCAGGGGGCTTGCCGTTCCTCCTGAAGCTGACAGAAATGGGCTGGGGGTTAGGGGGAGCAGATGTCCTGTAGGCTTGGAGTTCAAGTCACCATGGGCAGCACGGGAAAACTGTAGGGAATCGATCTCTCACCTGCCTTCAAACTTGTGTGTGGTTGTTTCTGTGCCCCACCTCCCAGTGGATGGCCGTACCATCCACCAACTGCCCCGCTGGAAACCTGCTGTGATCATAATATCCTCAAATCCTCACATCCTCTTGACTTACTGCCCAGTCAGTCACTAGGTTGTGTCCTGTCTACTGCTTCCATAGCTCGCCTGCAGTCCCCTCTTCTGAATCTCCACGGCCAGCACTCTGGCACTGTGTCTCCCTTCCCCAGTCCAGGGCACTCTGCCTCCAGGCTCTTTCCCTTCCTCCAATCTATCTATCTTCAAAGGAGTCTTTGCAGTGATTTTTAGAAAGAAAAAATAAGTACAAATCTATTTGTGTTATTCTTTAAAATCTTCCACTGGCTTGACATTACTTTCTGAATGCAATGAAAACCCTTTAGCTGAGGCATTAAACTTCTTTTATTTTTATTTAACATCTTTATTGGAGTATAATTGCTTTACAATGGTGTGTTAGTTTCTGCTTTCTGCTCCTTAATCCTCTGTGCCTGGAAACCCACAGGGGCAGCAGGGGAGCTTCTGACAGGAGATGAGGTACAGGAGAGGCCCAGCTTCCTAAAAATGGAGTCCTCACCAAGTTCTGCTGGAGGTTTGAGCTGTTCTCTTACTAAAGGGCATATAAATCCCTGCAAAGAGCACCAGGATGGAGGACAGAGATTTGGGACTCTGGTTTACATCATCCCTTGAATTGCACCAGGGGGTGGGGACAAGTTTCACTGTTTAGGCATTTTTTTTTAAAATTAATTAATTAATTAATTATTTTACTTTTGGCTGCATTGGGTCTTCGTTGCTGCATGTGGGCTTTTCTCTAGTTGCAGTGAGTGGGGGCTACTGTCCGTTGCGGTGTGCGGGCTTCTCATTGCAGTGGCTTCTCTTGTTGTGAAGCGTGTGCTCTAGGCACATGGGCTTCAGTAGTTGTGGCACGCGGGCTCAGTAGTTGTGGCTTGCGACCTCTAGAGTGCAGGCTCAGTAGTTGTGACGCATGGGCTTAGTTGCTGTGTGGCAGGTGGGAATCTTCCCGGACCAGGCTCGAACCCGTGTCTCCTGCACTGGCAGGCAGATTCACCACTGCGCCACCAGGGAAGCTCTCACTGTTTAGGCATTTGAAGGAGGTCCCACCTGGGTGCTCCCCTCTTGCCCCACCTACCTGTCTTCAATCATTACTTGTCCTCCTCCCATAACCCCCTTTTTGAGACTCCCCTTTGTCTTCTCCTTCAGATGCTCTGTTCCTCCTCCCCACACGACAGAGTTCCCAGACCTTGTCCCTCATATCTTGTAGACCCTGCACTGCAGGGTCTACAGTGCAGCTGGATGTGAATAGAGGTTTCGTCTGCTCAGGCTCCTGCTAAAGACAAGGGAGTAGGTAGCATGGCCAGGCGATAGACTAAGCTTCCTGGGGGTGGGCTCAGGGGGAGGGTGAGAACTGGGCTTCAGTTTGGTGTCCCTCTGTCAGTAATGACTGAGCCCTCTTTCTTCCTGATTGATCTTAAGGCAAACGTCTGTACCAGAATTATTTTCTTATGAAGATCATACAGTCCAGTATAACATAAAATTCCTCCAATTAAAGTGATTTGACTCTAGACGTGAAATATTAACCTTGATATTACTGTGCTAATGCTATGTTCTCTTCCCAGGGCCTATTTTCACTGCAAAGGGACTCTGAGTCAAGGAAGATGAATTGAAACTTCCACAAAACCTGTCTTTGTCCCCCGTAGATCTTCCTTGAGAGGAATTGATTTTTGAGACCAACAGTCGGAGGATCATCAACCTCCCCCTGATATCTGAATTATATTAGAAATTAAAGCAAATCTCCAAGGGGAGCTGTGGAAGTAAGAATAAGATGCACTTTTGTGTTTTAATAAGTTAGCTTCTAGGGAAGCAGTTGGGGTCTGGGGAAGAGGTGGGGTCTGGACATTCATCTTCCAGATACTTGTGGCTCCCTCCCCGACATCATTCAGGTCTCTGCTCATATGTACCCTCCTCAGAGAGGCCTTCTATGACCAGCAGAACTAATGTTTGCCTGAAAACAGTAGTTTCAAAAACCTCTATCTTAAAACTAGAATACTCTGAAAGGTATCATGTTATTTATCTATCAATCTATCAGTCATCTATCTGTAATGGGTCATATTTCTTTTATGCTTTCATTTTATTTATTTTTTATACAGAAGTTCTTATTAGTCATCCATTTTATACACATCAGTGTATACATGTCAATCCCAATCGCCCAGTTCATCACACCGCCACCCCCACCCCCTGCTGCTTTCCCCCCTTGGTGTCCATACGTTTGTTCTCTACATCTGTGTCTCAATATCTGCCCTGCAAACCGGTTCATCTGTACCTGTAATGGGTCATTTGATTCAAGTAATATCAAACCTAGCTAATTAAATTCATTTAATACAATTAAACTCTGCTCAACCCTGCTCCCCCCACCCAAGAGAAACCTAGAATACTCTATGAAAGAAGGTCAGATCAAATCCAAAGTGCTACCTGTTTCGTTATATACTACAACCATCATCCATTCAGTCAGTCAATAAGAGCTCAGTGGATGCTGAAATCAGACCCTTGTCCCTAAGATGCTCATGACCTAGAGAAGGAACACCCATGGAATCAAGACAGAAGCACACCACAAGATGGATGTTACAGGAGACTTAGATGGAAAATGCTACAGACGCATAGAGAAAGGAATCCCAAATTCTCTCTGGGAACACAAGAAATGACACTTAACCAGGTCATAAGTGAACAGGAGGATTTCATAGGTAGAGATGGGGCAGAACTTCAGGCAAAGAAAACAAAAAGAAAGTCATGTGAACAAAAACCATCATAACGGATTCTGGTAAGTTCCCTGTGACTGGGGTGTATGTCCTCTACACTAGGGTGTATATGAGTGTGACAGGAGATGAAGATGGAAAGATGGGCAGGATCAGGTAATGAAGGGCTTTGCCTGCTATCCTGTGAGAAATGGGAACCACTAAATTCTTTAAGTAGGGGAGTAACATGATCAGATTTCTGTTTCACAAGCATCGCTCTTGGAGCAATGTGAGGAATTAGACTAGAGGTGGGGAGACCTGTTAGGTGGCTGTCCAGGTAAGAATTGATAAGATCCTAAACCAGGGCAGAGGGGATGGAGAGAGGAATCTGACACTAGAGAGAGTTCAAGGGTAAAATTTGTAAGACTTAAGATAAGCCGGACGAGGTGGCAAGGAGGTTTCTTGCTTGAGTAACTGTGTAAGTGAGTAAATTACATCTCCCTTTCCCTTCTTCCTGACAACATCAGGATGACGATTAAACTAATTTTATTATTTAAAAGTGTAGCCATCCTTAAGTTAAATCCTTACCGGTTTTGGTGAATTCTCTGCCTTTTAGGTCCATACCAGTCCAAGGGAAAGGCCAGAAACTTGTCTTCTCAGCCTCCTTTGCAGCCAGGATCCACACACAGGAATCCAACTCTACTTATCAGAGATACTAGAATTTTTTTGGAGCCTAGTGACATGAAGAAGGGGTGCCACAAAATCCACTTTGGTGATGGTGGTCTCTGGTAGATGCAGTCCCTGGACGGGTCAGAGGCAGAGGTGTTAGAGATAACCTCCAGACCTTGCCTTTTCCATGAGGTGAGCTGGTGTCTCTACCCAGTGGTGCAACAGTTATGTCTCCTCAGGGCAGCTCTGTGGTGTGTTTGGGGGGTTATTCCTGGAGACATAACCTTCAGCGCTTCCAGGCATTCTATGAGTTTTCTAATAGCCTTTCATAAATCTCTTTTCTGCCTAAACTAGGTAAAATGGTTTTGTTTGCAACTAAAATCCCTAAGTGATACACTTCTCCCTGGTAGTTTGGCTGCAAGCAACAGAAACCTCCTCCTTCTGATTAAAATAGGTAACTGGTTACCTCAAAGTAAAAGTTACATGACGGCAGCACAATCATTATTACAAATATAGAGTAAGCCTTTACTTTGTGCCAGGCACTCTCATAAGTGCTTTATGCAGGTACTTCATTTACTTCTTGCACAAATTATCTCAAATTTACCAATGAGGAATGGAAATATCCCAGTATCACACAGCTAGTAAGGGTTAGAACAGCCACTTGAACCCTGGCAGTCTGACTCCAAATCTGACACTCTATAACTACCCTAAACTATTTTGGTGTTAGAGAAGCTCATCGTTTATGCAGCCTTATAGTTCATCCAGTCCAAGTTGTATCTTATACCTGATTTCCTTTATTGCACCCCCAAGTGGAGAGTGATTTGCTCTCACTAGGGAAAGTGGGGGTATGGGATGGTATTAAGAGGTGGGGGGGGTCTTTGAGAGTTGATTAGATCGTGAGGGTAGAGCCCTCATGAATGGGATTAATGCCCTTAGAGACCACAGAGAGATCCCCTGCCCCTTCTGCCATGTGAAGAAACAGTGAGAAGACAGCTATCTATGAACCAGGAAGTGAACCCTCACCAGACCCTGGATCTGCTAGTACCTTGATCTTGGACTTCCCAACCTCCAGAACTGTGAGAAAAATAAATGTTGTTTAAGCCAAAAAAAAAAAAAAAAAAAGAGAGAGAGAGAGATTAAATGGAGCAAGAAGACATCCCTGAAATCCCTCCATTTCTAGGAAGCAGGTACCAGGCCGTACTGGTTAGAATGTGTTTGGCTGCAAACAGCAGAAACCCCAATAAGTAGTGTCTTAAATCTTACAGATATTTATGTCATTTATCAAGAAAACAGGGTGCAAGCAGTTCCAAGTCTGGTTAAGTAACTCCAGGTTATCTTAGGTCCAGGCTTTTGTATCTTTCTATTCTGCATTCACAGAGGATTAGATTTTTAGCTTCAGGCTGACAAAATGGCTGCCCTAGATAGCTGCAGGCATTGTGTTTTTTCAAGACTGCTTTCAAAGTGGGAAGTTGGGTGTGACAGCAAAACCTCCTTTCCAAAAAGGTACTCAACTTCTAAAAGTCTCACTGGCCATACCTATGTTTTGAGTCCTCCCCTAAACCCAGTCACCAACAAATAGGAATGAGATTATCATGAATGGTTTAGATGACTCATCACCTGGAGAAGGGTTAGTCCTACCTTCCCTGAGTACTTTGCTATCTGCCTAACACCTGAACAAAATCTGGGTTCTGGATCAAGGAAGGGGGTGTGTGGAAGTTTGGCTGTTGGGTAGGCAGTAGATAGGGTCTGCCACAGTAGACTGTGGCATCAGGACACTGGGCTTCTGGTCTAGGCTGATTTGTTTATTTGCTTAAGAAATATATTTTTTAATTAGTGTTGCGTGCCATGTGATCTTTGGACCTGCCCATTACTTGCTGTGTATTTTGGCAAGTCATTTGACCTCTCTAGCCTTCAGCTTCCTTCTCTCTAAAATGAAATGGCCAAAGTAGATGATTTTGACGACAAACAAACCAATCCAAAAATGGGCGGAAGACCTAAAGAGACATTTAGCCAAAGAAAACATACAGATTGCCAACAAACACATGAAAAGATGCTCAACATCACTAATCATTAGAGAAATGCAAATCAAAAACACAATGAGGTATCACCTCACACTGGTCAGAATGGCCATCATCAAAATATCTACAAACAATAAATGCTGGAGGAGGTGTGGAGAAAAGAGAACCCTCTTGCACTGTTGGTGGGAATGTAAATTGATACAGCCGCTTTGGAGAACAGTATGGAGGTTCCTTATAAAACTAAAAATAGAACTACCATACGACCCAGCAATCCCACTACTGGGCATATACCCTGAGAAAACCATAATTCAAAAAGAGTCATGTACCACAATGTTCATTGCAGCTCTATTTACAATAGCCAGGACATGGAAGCAACCAAAGTGTCCATTGGACCTAGAGACTATCATACAGAGTGAAGTAAGTCAGAAAGAGAAAAACAAATACCGTATGCTACCACATATATAAGGAATCTAAAAAATAAATGGTTCTGAAGAACCTAGGGGCAGGACAGGAATAAAGACGCAGACGTAGAGAATGGACTTAAGGTCATGGGAATGGGGAAGGGTAATCTGGGACGAAGTGAGAGAGTAACACTGACATATATACACTACCAAATATAAAATGGATGGCTCGTGGGAAGCTGCTGCATAGCACAGGGAGATCAGCTCAATGCTTTGTGACGACCTAGGAGGTGGGATAGGGAGGGTGGGAGGGAGGCTCAAGAGGGAGGGGATATGGGGATATATGTATACATATAGCTGATTCACTTTGTTGTACAGCAGAAACTAACACAACATTGTAAAGCAATTATACTCCAATAACGATATAAAAAAAAATAGTAGATGATGTTGAGGTCTTTCCTCATATGCCACTCATACCTCTTCTGTCTTTTATAACAGGTTTACATTAAGAACTATAATTTTTGCTTTAGACTAGTGGATATGACAAGCAATAGGATAAGCATGGTGTGTCTTTCAGGGTTTTACCCAAAGATTTGGAAGGAAAGCCTTTGAAATTTTTGTTTTCTGTTATGTAATTGTGGGCCTATTATGGAATATGGTGCAAAATTTTCAGACTTGGACAATGGCCACAACTCTTTTGGAGATATGTGTTTGTTCTTCTCTGTAGCTAGAAAACTTTGTGTGTAGCAATGACTAATGTTTTCTTAATTCAAAAAATGACTTAGATTATTTACATACCACTTGGGTCTGCTTTCTAGATTAGAGGTTCTCAACCTCAGCACATTGATATTTCAGGCCAAAGAATTCCTTGTCGTGGGGGGCTATTTATGCATTGTAGGGTGTTTAGCAGCGTCTCTGGCCTGTACCCACTAGATGCCAGTGACAGTCCCCTAGGTGTGACTACCAAAAATGTCTCCAGACATTACAAAATGTTCCCGGGGGGTCGGGGCAATTGCCCCAGTTGAGAACCAATGATGTAGATGGATTAATATTTGAATTCTTACTCTGCCTCTTATTCAGGATTAATAGTTCTGTGACCTTGGACAAGGTGCCTGATATCTGTAAATTTCAGCTCCCTTATCTGCCAAATAGGGCCAGTTCATAAGATTCTTGTCTGCATTAAATGAGGTCACAGGTATTGAGTTTAGTATGATACATAGTCTTAATAGGTCTTCTATGAATTTTAGTTCTCTTTCTCTTCGGTTTTCTGGAGGGATAGAACTTTCCAATTGGAAGGGATCGTAGAAGTTATCTTACCAAAATTCTTCATTTTATAAATTAATGAAGGCCATATAGATAATCTGTCTTCTCAACCCTGAATCTATCTTTATACTCAACTAATGCAAAAGAGACATATCAAAGTGGAATTGTACAGAGTAGATAAGTTCAAAGGCTCTTTCTTGTCCAGGTTGATTTACAAGATTCTTGCCCCTGTAGATTTCCTCACGATGTATTACCTCTGAGAGAATTCCTGAAGCATTAAATTCCACTTGTGACTCAGACTGAGTTCAAATGTTTGGTTTCAGGGACCATCAATTGTCTCTTTGGAAGCACTTGTCCTGTGCACTTTGAATGTTGGGGAATGTTAAACATTGAAACAAAACATATGGAAAATGAGAGTTAATGCTCTGAGCCAGCCAAACTTAAAAAAAAATTTTACAGTCATCAAGAACATATAACAGCTGTTCAAGAAACAGAACAAAAAAAAAGAATCAGAAGGATTAATGGGTAACTCCAGTTTTTCTCTTTCTTCTCTGTCAAGGACAGGGCTATTCTGACGAAAAAGACTGGGACAAACTGATAAAAGGGACTAAATCCCCTGAGAGGGGAGATACGGGGTAAAAGCTGTCCTAAAAGAGTTTGTCGTCTGGACTAAGCAAATCACTGCACGAGCTATTGGGAGATTTGCTGGTGAGACCATACAACCACTGTTGATAATCTGAGGGACTCATAGAAAATAGGAATCATACTGAAGAACTAAGTATGGGCAAGAATCTTGATTTTTAGGAAATGCAATTAATTTTCCCTCCCCACACTCACGAACTATGAATTCATGAGTTTGGCACCAATCCTAGGCAAAATTCCATAAAAGATTATTCTATTAATGCCTTATGAGTGCTTACAAATTAAGCAGAAATGCCTCTAAGTCAGTAGCATTTCAGTAGAACAAGTCATGCCAGAGTAATCTAATTTCCTTTTTTGATTAGGGCCATTAGAATGGCTGAGCAGGGTTATAGAGTGAGCACAGAATATCCAGATGACGGCAAGGCATGTCTCTTGTGACATCATTGAAGGCAAGATGAGGAAAGATGGGCAGGATACAGATATCATGCGGTGGCTGCATACTTGTGTCCAGTGAATAACAATGAATGGATGGATAGTGATAAGAAAGCAGATACCCAGTGGCTACTGCAGGACATTGGCCCTGGGCCTGGGCCTGGGCCTGTACACACTTTATTAGCATATTAACCAGATCAGACAATGAATGTGCCATACCCTCGGCTCTCTGGGAGATCTACTTGGTCCATAGGCTTTAATGAAGTGATAGATGTGGGTAGCCATGGTTTGTGCCAAGTGACCCCAAGTTCCAGGGTACAGCTTATTGAACTCATTGCTCTAGGGATATGTGATCCATGGTATTGATCCTTGTAGATCTGTCCCCTGACTACCTGTCTAGTCTCATTTTTGCTGCTCCCTTCCCCATGCTCCCAAGGTTTAGCCATACCAACCTGTAGTAGTCTGCACACACCAGGTTGTTTTATACCCCCTTTATTTTGTACATTTTCCTCTATCTGACTTCAGTGCTTTTCTTTTCTGCCTACTTCATCTGCCTGACAAGTTCTTACTCATATTCAAGACTCAGCTAAACCTTCCTGTCCTCTGTAAAGCCTTTCCTTTCCTTCCTACCCTTTTCTGGCACCATTCCTAATAAATTCTTCTTCATCTGAATTTTTGTACTTGTACCCACAGCTGTTTAATAATTATCACAATATATCAATAACTTATTTACTTATCTATTTCTCCTGCCCTCTGTTCTCTACCCCCACCAATTATTGCCCATACTAACACTTCCAGCTCATTGAAGACAGGGACTGGATCCTATCCAGAGCCTGGTATATAACAGAGGCACTCAGTAAAGGAATTATGAATGAATAAATAGCTTGTGTAAAATCTGTTATTCTGGCTCTCTATTACTGAGTTTCAGCCTGCTGAGAATCACAATTACATTTCTATGTATCCTGGGTGCTTAGATGCAGCTTTCCAAAGGATTTCTTTAAAATACACCAAAGAGGATTCCTTTCCCCTCTAGTCACCTGCTATCTTAATAAGGGCTTGTAAATGCATTGAAGCAGCAACAGGATCCTTTATCAAGGTACACACAAACCACACTACAGCAACCTTACAGAGCTTCACAGGGCTGTTAGTGCCTTGACTCACTGGAAAGCACACACCAAAAGCCCAATTTTTCAAGGCTCCCCTCCTGTGGCACCCAAGAAAGCACATCTGTGCGACCTATTTATCAGGAAGCATTTTTAGGAGTGTTGTCTGCACTTTTGAAAAGGAGTTGAGCCTTACTCATCTTATCTCTTTCCTTGACTCAGAAAGCAAGTACCACCTTATTTAAATGCAACTGGATCAGGGAGGCATGAAGAATAATTCAGCCTTCCTGGTACTTTAGGGAGAGTCTAATTATTATGGGAAGATCTGGACCTTTTAAAAGAATGATCTGTGGTATAATGAAAGAATTAAAATTCAAATGGGGGCACCAAATGCAAGTCAGCAGGCGTTTATGTCTGTGCCAATTATTCAGTTCTAAATAGCTAGACCAGGCAGCGTTTGTTACAGGTTGGCAGAGTTGCTTGACTGGAAGACTGGCAGCCTGGCTTGCTACCAATGTCCCTGAGTCCATTCTGGTCCCCATGTAATGGGAGTTGGCATCTAACACCCTCCAAAATGCAAGGGATGATACTCCACTTGTGATCCTTCACACTCAGAGCCAGGACTGGACTTACACGTAAATTCCTGCCAAGTCAAGGGGCAAAAAGCCTGGGGTTCTGGAACAGGCAGAGCAGGGTGTGAATCTGCAATGAATCACAGCAGCTGAAGGAAACTCAGACCCAATTAATCACCTTTAAAGGGGCATCTGAATTGATTAATAATGTATATATACAGACTTTTCTGTTTTGATCACAAAGCAAGTGTGAAACACTTACAAGCTTATAATCCTTGTTATATGACACTCTGGCCTGTTTGTGAAACTTTCATCTGAAGCTCTCATAGTGCTTAATGGCTAGTGCTTATTAATAATAATGTCATATGTTTAGGTAGAACTTTCCACTGTGGCCTCCATGTTCTCATAATGCCATGGCTAGGAAGCTCTAGAGCAGTTGGATCCTGCTTTGTAGTTGAGAAACGATGGTTAGAGGGCTCGATAGCGTGTGAAGATAAGTAGAAACTTAACATGCTGTGGCTGTTTCTACAGGGGAAGTGTCATGGGCGAAGATCCCTGCAGATATCAGGATGGGGCATGCCTTTTATTTGCTGTGGTTCAAGCTCCCCACTTTTGGAGACAAGAAGACACTGGATCACACTCACTGCTCTTCTCTATTTGTCATTTGAGGTCTAGGGGCCTGAAAAGACATCTGCAGGACCTAGAGAAGGTAAGGCTGGGCTCAGAGAGAGAAAAAAATGTGTTCAACACCTGCTTTTAGCCTCCTTAGAATAACAAGAGCATATGAATTAATCAGGGCTTTGTGGGGTCCACTTTCAGAAAGAATAGGGCGAAGATAAAGTTGGATCCATGACTTACACTGTGATGGTACATTTTATGTGTCAACTTGGGTGGGCCACAGTACTCAGATATTTGGTCAACCACTAGTCTAGATGTCTCTTTGAAGGTATTTTTTAGATGAGATTAACATTTAAATCAATAGATTTGGAGTAAAGCAGATTACAGATGGTCTCTGATTTAGGATGATTCCATTTACAATTTTTCGACTTTATAATTGTGCGAAAGCAATACACATTCGGTAGAAACCATACGTAGAACTTTGAATTTTGATCTTTTCTCGGCCTAGTGATATGCATGCAGTAGGATACTCTCTCGTGATGCTGGGCAGGGCAGGGGGCCGCAGCTCCCAGTCAGCCATGCGATCACGAGTGGAAACCACGGATACGCTTACAACTATTCTGTACCCACACAACCATTCTGTTTTTCACTTTCATATAGTATTCAATAAATTACATGAGATATTCAACCCTTTATTATAAAATAAACTTTATGTGAGATGCTTCTGCCCAACTGTAGGCTAATTTAAGTGTTCTGAGCATGTTTGTGGTAGGCTAAGCTAAGCTATGGTGTTTGGTAGGTGTATTAAATACATTTTTGACTTATAATATTTTCATCGAAAAAGTAATCCCATCATAAGTCAAGGATGATCAGTACCCTCCATAATGTGAGTGGACCTCATCTAATCAGTTGATGGCCTTAAGAGGAAAAAAGACTGAGGTCATCTGACAAAGGGGGAATTTGGCCAGCAGGCAGTCTTGGGACTCAAGCTGCAACATCACCTCTCCCCTGCCTCTCCAGGTGCTGGCCTGTACTGCAGACCTTGGACTTGCCAGCCCTCACAATCACATAAGCCAATTTCTTAAAATCAATCTCTCTCCCCCCACCCCCCAACCCCTACACTTCTGGAGAACCCTAACTAATACACATACCATGTACTAGAGTAAATTCAGTTGAATTAAAGAGTTAAATGTAAACAAACAAAAGGGTAAAAGTACTAGAAGGAAATATTGATAAATATTTTGGCAGAGGTGGGAGGGAGTGAAAGCCTTTTTTCTTTTCTTTTTTTTTGGCGTGCTGCGCGGCATGCAGGATCTTAGTTCCCTGACCAGGGATCGAACCCGTGCTCCCTGCAGTGGAAGCACGGAGTCCTAACCTAACCACTGGACCACCAGGGAAGTCCTGAAGGCCTTTTTAAAGAATGCACACCACAGGCAGAAATCATAAAGGGAAGGATGTACAGATTTGACGAGGAAAAGTCCGTATCTTCTAACTGTCCAAAAGTATCATAAGCATATAAAAAAGTAAATGATGAACTGAGAAAAATTCACAATATATGTTTCAGACTAAAAGTTTATTTAATACACAAAAAACTGCCATAAAGGAATAAATAAGCTGACTATCCTAATAGAAAAATGGGTAACAAAATGCAAGTCACAAAGAAAAACA
The DNA here is from genome assembly GCF_002837175.3 of Physeter macrocephalus. Taxonomy (NCBI): domain Eukaryota; kingdom Metazoa; phylum Chordata; class Mammalia; order Artiodactyla; family Physeteridae; genus Physeter; species Physeter macrocephalus. The sequence goes on from NC_041222.1 coordinate 19,605,776, forward strand.
AATGACCAGTAAACATAGAAACGTATTCAATATCGAAGAAATGCAAATACAAATAAAATGTAATTTTTGCCTATCAGGTGATCAGAAACTTAAAAGGATGCTCATATGCAGTGTTATCAATGGTGTAACAAAAGGGACCACTATTGGTGGAATGTAAATTAGAACACCTTATCTTAGACTTCCTTAGATTTCCATGCCTAAGATTAACAACAGACAAATGTGCAGACATTTATGGAAGTATGATAATCACTGCAATATTTATAATAGCACACACTTGAAAACAACCTAAATGTCCATCAATGTGGTCTTAGTTAAATAAATTATGATAAATCTACATAATTAAAATTGACTTGTGAGTTATATTTATTTAACTAGGCAGATGCCCATTATTTATTAAGTAAAAAAGGGAGTTACAGAAAAATATGGACAGTACAATCCCAGTTTTGCAAAATATGTATCATATATGTATATAAATCAACATTCTTGAATAGAAGAAAGACTGGAAAGAAATACACCAAAGTGTTAACAGTAGTAGATGGAGGGATTATGGATGACTTAAATTTCTGTTTGTGTGTAAGTGGTGGAAAATGGGGAATGTTATCTATACAATTTTCTACTATAACTCTATATTACTTGTATAATAAGAAAAAAGGTTATTATTATTATTTTCACAGTATAATATGAACGGAGTGGAAGAGGTGACAAGGTGGGGGTGGGGCCAGTAGAATTAGGAACTAAAAATCAGGGGCAACAATTTCCAGAACTTTGTAAGAGTTCAAAAACTGCTGTCCTAGTCTCACATTTGTTATTTTTGTCATTCTTCTGTTTCCCTCACTTGATTTGGAGTATACTTATGAAAAATGGGGCATATTTGGGGGAAGCAGAGAATGGGGGAGGCAAAGAGACTGTGTCCTGTTCATAACCTATCTGACAGGAGTGAGAGTGGGAGGCAACCCTAGAGAGGGGGCATACAGCCTGGAAAGAGAGTAGAGAGCAGACAACCCCTAGGGCCACAAGAAGGAGACGGGTGGAATGGCCACCCTGAAGGAAGCAAGAGAGTTCTACCTACCAGGAGGTAGGAGTTTGGGGGCAGACACATATGGGGTAGGCCCATCCCAACTATTTGCTGGCCTCGCAGCAAGAGGCCCATATACATATCTCCAGATGTGCACTAAAGTTTGAAAACCACTGCATACTCTATTCACAAAAATCCAGCAGCCCTGCATGTACTTCATAAGGGGAAAATTCAAGGATTCTTCTCTGGAGAAACTGTTCAAAGGTGGAAAGCTTATATATACTGACACCCTCTGTGAAGAAAGCCAGCTTGCCCAACAGTCAAGCCCACCATTTAACAAGCCTTAGCCATGCAAAAACAGCCTCCGTCAGCATTTTAGTTCCTCATGATTAACCATGAATGGACAATCAAGTATCGCGAAACATTTAGGGAAAGCCTCCAACATTAAAAAGAGCGACCAAACCAAGTAGAGAGGAAAAAAATACAATATATGGAGCAATACCTAAAAAGTTTAGAACTAAAATTCTCTAAAAGGGAAGAGAAGATACTGCATCCCTTAAACAAGAGCAGAGTGCCATGGTTTAACAAAAGAGGTACAATCAGAGAACAAAACAGAACATATAGAAATAAAAAAATATGGTACCTGAAAGTTTTAGTGATTCCCATGACTACCCACACATTCAGTGATTCTCTAGAAGGACTCAGAGATGGTTGTAACCATGGCTATTATTTATTACAGCAGAAGATACACAGCAGGATCATAAAGGGGAAGACACATCAGGCAGAGTCTGAAGGAGTCCAGCTCAGGCTTCCAAAGTTTTTCCTCTGGGCAGCATGGGGTTGCTGTAGAGAACATGCTTTGGCTTCCAGCAGTGAAATATAGAAACCTGTACAGTGTTTTTGCCAGATAAGCCCGCTTAAGACTCACAGTTCACAGCTTTTATTGCTCGTCATTCAAGTGCTCTCTGCCTGCGCAACCAGCCACAATTACCAAAGTTCCATACTCTCAGGAGAAAAGCAGGTGATCATCCTAAATCACATTGTTTGCACAAACAATCTAAGGCTGATAGGACAGAATTCAGTGCCTCAGACACTCAAAACGCTTTTATCACTTAGTAGCATGGAGTGCATACCAGAGACCAAGTTCCCAGGAGCCATCTTTAAAACCTCCTAGAGATAGCACCATCAGGCTTACTATGTTAACTTTCCTGAAGAGTGAAACTGAAAATTCCATAGAAAAAAATGAAAGACAAAAATTGAAAAAAATCTTTTGAGAATAGGATGGGAAAAAAGATAAAGCAATAGAAAATAGAAAAATGATAAAACTAGGGAATCAGTCCAGGAAGTTTGACATCTAAGATGAGCAAACAGAAAAATATAGATGGAATAAAAGTCATAATAGAAGAAACATTTCCAGACCTGAAGAACCAGAGTTTCCAGATTGAAAGAGTCCATTACCAACACAACCCAGTAGAGGCCCATGAAGAACAGATTGTGAGCTGTACTAACTGCCTTAGTGTCTGGGACCTCCAGCTATACCAAGCTGACAGGTTGCCCATCATTTGCTCTTCAACAGTTCATTAACATTTCAGTTGATTTCTTTTTACCTGCTTATCTGACAACCACCATTTTTTTCCATTCTCTGCCAAAAGCAAATGTTTATGTGTCTTATTTCTCCTTGGAGGAGTTTGTTTGGAATTCGTGTTACTCAGTTGCCTCGTGAACTGAGCTCTTTGATGTTCTTAAAAAGAGTTATTATTTTTAAAAGATTTTTAAAAGGGTTGGAAATCTTTTTTTTTGTAGTTTTATACATCCTAAGGGGAAGTGGGAGTTGCATACAGATTTAGGACCAATACCTGCTGCCATGCCTGGTGTTTCCAAGCCCTAAGACTTTTCTGGGAAAATTATTAAAGAAATTAGTTCACATGTTATCAACATCTCCATCTTCAGCAACTGTGTTCACAACTTTCCCTGGTTTGCTAAGTCACTGAGGATAAAGCATCGCTGTTTTTTATCTTCCAAAAATTCAATGGTCTCATTTATCCTTACTTTTTCTATAGTCTTTATTCTTGTGAGTTTTTTAAAATTAATTTTTCTTGGAGTATAGTTGATTTACAATGTTGTGTTAGTTTCTGTTGTACAGCAAAGTGAATCAGTTATACACATACATATATCCACTCTTTTTAGATTCTATTCCCATATAGGTCATTACAGAGTATTGAGTAGAGTTCCTTGTGCTATACAGTAGGTTCTTGTTAGTTATCTATTTTATATATAATAGCATGCATATGTCAGTCCCAATCTCCCAATTTATCCCCCCTCTTTTCCCCCTTCATAGCCATAAGTTTGTTTTCTACATCTGTGACTCTACTTCTGTTTTGTAAAGTTTAATTTGTACCATTTTTTTTAGATTCCACATATAAGAGATATCATATGATATTTGTCTTTCTATCTGACTTACTTCACTCAGTATGACAATCTCTAGGTCCATCTTGTGAGTTTTTTAAAAACTTTTTTATTCCTTTATTATCAGTTTATTTGGGTTTGGGGAGGGACTGAAACTAAATATACATTTTCATTCTGTCATGTTTATATTGGATAGCTGAACACAACTTATGTGGAGACTGAACCATGATGTGACTTAGCTTTATGTAGCTAAGCTACATAAAGGTTTTTTAAAAATAAATTTATTTATTTATTTTTGGCTGCATTGGGTCTTCGTTGCTGTGCGTGGGCTTTCTCTAGTTGCAGCGAGCAGGGGCTATTCTACGTTGCAATGTGCAGGCATCTCACTGCAGTGACTTATCTTGTTGCAGAGCACGGGCTCTAGGCACACAGGCTTCAGTAGTTGTGGCATGCAGGCTCAGTAGTTGTGGCTCGTGGGCTCTAGAGCACAGGCTCAGTAGTTGTGGCTCATGGGTTTAGTTGCTCTGTGGCATGTGGGATCTTCCTGGACCAGGGATCGAACCTGTGTCCCCTGCACTGGCAGGCGGATTCTTAACCACTGTGCCACCAGGGAAGTCCCTTTTTTTTTTTTTTTTTTACAGAACATGGAGTTTTAATGAGTTTCATACTGCAGTGAAGACACTGAACATTTAAAAACAATTACATCAACACAATAAAAACACCTGCTTCTACACAACACTTATAAATGCACACTTTTCCCCCAAAAGAAACTTTTTTTCACAGATTTAAGCAACAGATGATTTACATACATTATTTACTTTATTTTTTTAAGAAAAGAAATTATTTTAAAACACTGATATTTTAATTTTTAATAACAATGAGGCATCTCTCAGTGAACCTCTACACCTAAGTATACTGGGACACTACTGTTGGGAATTACTGAGCCAGTCAAACAGCTTCGGAATTTTTGCTAAACTTTCCATTTTATTTTCCTATGCAACTGTTTCTTTTTTCTTTTTTAGCTTGAATTATTGAGGACATTTTCTCAGCTCTTCATTTTGCTCATAAGCTCTCTATTTTCTGACTAACCATTGGTATGTAAGTTGTTCGTGGGGTGTGATTGGCCTCTTTTTGGTCAACACCATTTGGAGACTAGTGATACTCATCTAACAAAGGATAGAAGGCCAAAGACCTCAGGGTTCTCCGGTGAAGGCCCTAAAAAGAGGGAGTCAGGCTGTAAGTGGGCATGTTTCCTCTCTTCTTAGGGAACTACATTATCTCTCCTTTGTCTTAGAGTTCAAGTGGTCTTACAGCTTATTAGTAAAGAGAAGTTATTCAGATATTTCTTATTTAAGGCATCTTCCAGCAGTCTGGAGGTCAAGAAAATCTTAATAAGTCAGTCATATTTTATAGTTTTATTCACTAAGATTTATTAAGATGAAGTGGATTTCTATGTGTCTCTCTATTACAAATACAAAATGAAATATTTTTTTATCATGGTAGAAGACACATAATACAAAACTAAATTGAACTAGTTTTTTTTTTTTTTTTTTTTTTTTTTTTTTGTGGTATGCGGGCCTCTCACTGCCGTGGCCTCTTCCGCCGTGGAGCACAGGCCCCGGACGCACAGGCCCAGCGGCCATGGCCCACAGGCCCAGCCGCTCCACGAGCACGCGGGATCCTCCCGGACCGGGGCACGAACCCGTGTCCCCCGCATCGGCAGGCGGACTCCCAACCACTGCGCCACCAGGGAAGCCCAGATGAACTAGTTTTTAACATGAAAAATGTGTACAACCTTTGTAGAGTCCCTTCTCCTCTCTGGGCCTCAATGTCTTCAATTATAAAATGAGCTTCTAGGACTAAATAATTTCTGAGGTTCCATTTGTTATTTTTTTAGCAGTTTTATTGAGATGTAATTCACATACTATGTAATTCACTTCGTTAAAGTGTACAGTTTGATGGTTTTGGGTGTATTGAATTGTTAATTTTTTTAGTTGTGGTAAATATATAAACATAAAACACAAAACATAATATAAAATACATATACAAAAAATATAAGACATAAAATTTCTCTTTTAACCATTTTTAACAATGTAAGTGTATAATTCAATGGCATTAATTGCATTCACAGTGTTGTGCAACCATCATAACTATTTCAAAAACTTTTTTTATTATTCCCAAATAGATAATTCTATTCTAGATAAAACTCTACAAAAACCCTCAAACCCAAACTGGAAAAAGACTAATTTAAATTCCCAATCCCAGTGTTATTAGGTCTGTTATGTGCTATTACGCATTTATGTACACTCCGAGTGTTTTCTAAGCCCCATCACAGGCACATTAATGGCTCTAAAGAAAGTCAGAGCAAAAGGGGAGAATGAAATGTGGGTTTTAGTTGGATCTTGTAATTGTGAGCCACCAGAGAGTCTTCATACTCCCGTCAGCAGGTTTCAGCTAACTTTCAAATTAAGCCAGATGGCTTTCAAAAAATATCCACTACCAATTGGTGAATTTGGGAGCTTTTGGAGGCTGTATCCACACATTCTCTCCAGGAAGTGACTGGAAAGCTGTTATGGATACCCCCGCTGAGAGATGCTCCGCACGTCCCTGAATATTCCTTCAGGGTTTGTGAGTTGTTCATAGCACAAGAACTGACTGAAATTTTCCTTACACATTGCAGTACCTTCTTTGGATTGTTGCTGGATTAATATCTCCATGAGATCAGAGAGAAATAAAACTAGAGAAGTTGCATCTGTTTGTACATTGACCACATAAATTAAACTTGCTGTCCTTGTGAAATGGAGCAGGACCCTATGGTCCTTGCCTGCCATGTCCTCAGCCTGCCTTTTGTCTGTGAAAAAACTTCAGCCAAAGAATAAGTTTAATCTGAATTTGGGAGCTTTTGGAGGCTGTATCCACACATTCTCTCCAGGAAGTGACTGGAAAGCTGTTATGGATACCCCCGCTGAGAGATGCTCCGCACGTCCCTGAATATTCCTTCAGGGTTTGTGAGTTGTTCATAGCACAAGAACTGACTGAAATTTTCCTTACACATTGCAGTACCTTCTTTGGATTGTTGCTGGATTAATATCTCCATGAGATCAGAGAGAAATAAAACTAGAGAAGTTGCATCTGTTTGTACATTGACCACATAAATTAAACTTGCTGTCCTTGTGAAATGGAGCAGGACCCTATGGTCCTTGCCTGCCATGTCCTCAGCCTGCCTTTTGTCTGTGAAAACACTTAAGCCAAAGAATAAGTTTAATCAGAGAAGTGAGAAAATGCAGAAACAAAGGAAAACTGTCAAAGGAGACCAAATAATAATAATAATAATGTAGTCATTAAGCATAGTCAAAGACCTATAGTTCCTCCTCAAGTGCTACAGATAATATTCTGAGCCATATACTGTGAGCTGTCTTATAGGTACTGAAACCCCCACTGGGTGGAAGAAGTTAACTACATGATGACTAGACTGCAGCCATGACATAAGCTGCCACAGTTCTGAGAATTTGCCTCAAAGAAATGGAAACAAACTGACCCTGGAACTGAAGACTAACTGTACCTAACACAATCAAGATGACGCTGGTCAGACCACCGATGACCAATTTCAAGATGACTGACAGAGATGACTGTGCTGTTTCTGCATGTAGCCCCCTCCTTCTGTCTATAAAAGCTCTTGTCCACTGGTTGTTGGGCAGGAGGGGAAAGGGGGAGTTGGCTTTGGACAGGAGTCTGCATGCGCCCTCCCCCCACAACCCCCATTGCCGGCATCCAAAATAAAGCAAACTTTCCTTTCCACCAGCTTGCCTGTTTATTGGCTTTTGAGCGGCAAGCAGCCAGACCCCACTTTCAGTTACACTTGGAGTTGCCATCTCCTTCCTTCCTTGTTCTTTCTAAAGTCTTTCAGGGACACTGCTCCATCCATTATTATCCAGAAATTGCACCAGTGAGTAGAAGGTTTAGGGAAGTGAGTTCAGCTGCCCTAAAATAACATGAGGTGCCTTTTTAGACAGTAAATTCTCCACCACTGGGTGTTCAGGAAAATGTTGGATCATTAGGTATCAAAGATATGGAGGCTTGTTCATGGAGGTGGTAGGGCATTGAGAAGGATGATCAATAAGGTTCCTTCAAATTCTGAAACTATAAGACATTGTGGGTAGCGTTGCATAGTGGTAAAGAATTTGGGCTTAATCATACAGACCTAGATTCAAATTCTGGATCCTTTACTTAATTAGCTATGTAGTCTTTTTTTTTTAAATATTTATTTATTTGGCTGCATCGGGTCTTAGTTGCAGCACACGGGATCTTCATTGCGGTGTGAGGGATCTTTCGTTGCAGCGTGCAGTCTTCTTTCTAGCTGTGGCGCACAGGGTCCAGAGCGTGGGCTCAGTAGTTGCAGCACGTGGGCTCTCTAGTTGTGGTGTGCGGGGTCTAGAGCGCGTGGGCTTAGTTGCCCCCGTGGGATGTGGAATCTTAGTTCCCTGACCAAGGATCGAATCCGCGTCCCCTGCATTGGAAGGCGGATTCTTAACCAATGGACCACCAGGGAAGTACCCACTATGTAGCTTTAAGAAAATTATTTTACCTATTTGTATAATATCTTCATCAGTAAAATGAGTATAATCATAAGATTAAATAAATTCATGCAGGGGAATGCTTAGAACAAGTGTTTGGCAGTTTAATGCATACTTAGTAAATGTTAAGCATTATTATGATTTTTATAAAAATAGTAAGAGCCACAGCTTTTGAAAAATGAATTAAAAGTTCTGTGCTTATAACCTAGCCCTGCTTCTCAATATCCATATGACTCTGGGCAAATCACTTCACATGTCTGGGCCTTGGTTTCCTAGTCATAGATGTTTAGATACCCTTTCTTTTAAGACTCCTGAAAGGTCTTCCTTCCTTCCTTCCTTCCTTCCTTCCTCCCTCCCTCTCTTCCTTTCCTTTCCTTTCCTTTCCTTTCCTTTCCTTTCCTTTCCTTTCCTTTCCTTCTTTCTTCTAGTCAAAACACTAAGATGATTTTTATGGGATAGTAGTTTCTTAGGAACATTAAAAGACTGAAGGGAAGCCTGGCCTTATGGGCAAAGTACTGAACCAGGTGTTCAGCCTCTGCTCTGAGTATTAATTTTGTGCTGTCTTGATATGCAACCTTAGACCACTGTTCGATAACTCTGTGGCTAGGTTTGTCCAACAAAATCGGAGGTAACCACCTCTGCCTTCTCTTTGCCAGCAAGGAATGGTTTGAGGTACAGTGGGATAAATTTATTAAAGCAGTTTGGGGACTTCCCTGGTGGTCCAGTGGTTAAAACTTTGCGCTCCCAATGCAGGGGGCCTGGGTTCGATTCCTTGGTCGGGGAACTAGATCCTGCATGCCGCAACTAAAAGATCCTGCATGCCGCAACGAAGATCCCGCAAACGACAACAAAGATCCTGCATGCCCCAACTAAGACCAAGCGCAGCCAAATAAATAAATATTTAAAAAAATAAAGCAGTTTGATTTTCGTTGAAATAAAATGGCCTTTGCTAAATGTAAGGTCATATTATTTTTATGAGCTAGAGATTCACTTGGGAATCTATAATTGAAAAGGTTAAATCATCTCACTTTTTATATCAAAATTGAGATCTGTGAGAGTGCTTGAAGAGGGATGCTAATTTTTGATTTCACAAGGAGAGTGGAGCCATCGATGATCTATTGCCCTTTCATTGTTGTTGCCATTAAACATCAGTTTTCCTGCCTCTATATAGGAATTCTTAGAGTGTATGGTTTGCTTTTTGGACAATTTTTGATTCTACTCTTGCGAAACTGGGCTTCTCAGTTCTCATTCTTATGTTACCCCTTGTGAGATTCCTAATCCACTGGAAAGCTGTGGGAGTGCTAAGGATGGAGAGAATGGTGGAGGTGGTGGTTAAGTCTTCTGTCGTATCTAGACTTTATAATGATTGGGTCATGAGCAAGAAGAGGGAGTTATCCAAGTCTTACAGGATCAACTGGGGTGTTTCTCCTGAGATTCATATGGGGAATTTGAGTGAGCTGACATCCAAGAGGGTTGAGTTTGTACCCAGATGAGGGGAGGGGGAAGAGCACAGGTAGGTAATAAAAAAAGAGGAGAGCTTGAAGAGTCTATGTAGAGAGGCTCAAATTTCCATCTATGCATGGGAGATCTGATGTCTCTGCCTCATTCCCCGGGTATCTCTCTCTCCCATAATTCCAAAACCAATTTTCGAATCCATACTTCTCTATGGGGCCCCAACCCAAGATATCCAACTGTGGGTTGTCCCACAGTTACCTCATACATGTCCCATACTGGACTTAAGAACTTTCTCTACCTCAAGCTGTTCTTCCTCTTGTATTTTAATCTCTTAGTTCAATCAGCCATCCAAATATCCAAGCTAAAAAATCTGCAGCCATCCTCAACATTTCCTTCTCCTTGACCCTGCACCACTCATTCAGTAGATATTTACTTACCATTTACTACGTACCATTGCTAGATATTGTGCTGTAACAGGAGAGACAAAGATGATTAAGACATGACCCTGAATATAAGCAGCTCAGTTCAGCAAAAGAAGCCAACAGGCAAACACAATACAGTCAGATACAAATCCTTTTTTTTTTCTGTCTCTTAAATGATTCTTGAATCCATTTCCCCCTCTCCGTTCCCACTGCCAATACTTAAGTTCAGAGCTTTTATTTGGCCCAGATTACTGTAATTATCTGGCATAGTTCCTTCTTTCCGTTCCTATTCTGGAAATACCCTACTCCCAGAGTAATTGTTTTAAAGACACACTCTGCCTCAACCAAACACCTTTCCAGTTTTACCTCCCAGCATTCCACATGTCACTCTCTATACTACCCCTCACCTAATTTTAGTCATGAGAGCTTTTGTGGCCTTGAGCATACTATTTCTCTGCCTAGAATTCCCTTCTCTATATAGTGGATTTTTATTTCTCCAGTTTATGTCCCTTCCTCCATGAGTCTTTTCTCAAGTACTTAGACAGGACTTAATGCTCTCAGAGGACTCTTTATACCTCCATTTATACCATCAATTATGCTACATGTTTTTGGATTCATGTTGTTATTATTATCTTTTACTTTGTTTTTTTAGTGTTTTCTCACTGGCTGTACCCTCATTAAAGGAGTATATCTTACTCCTATTTCAGTCCCCAGCAGCCAGATTAATGATTGGAATAGAGTAAATGCTCAGAAATGTTAGAAAGTTGAATTGCTCTTCATGAAGCATGGATGTGAACCAACCTGGTTCTACACTAAGATTTAGAACCAGGAAATGCTGACTTCTCAGGCACTGGATTCTGGAGTTGGCTTCTGGCTGGGATAGGGTTACCATTACTCTGAGCTTCCTTCTGCCTTTCCACAAATGGATACCATAGCAGAGTCCAGTTTTCAATAGGAAAAGGCAACTGCATACCAGACCAGGCAATAGGGTTAGTGCCTCATATACATCGTTTAATATGGTCCCAATAGCCCTATGAGGGAGACATTCTCATTCTACAGGGAAGAGAAGCTCATGGAGTTAAGGGGCTTATTCAAGACCTTACAGCAATTAAGGGTTGAGCTGGATTTTGAACCCCAGCCTGGCTGACACAGAAGCTGCTTTCTTTGCACCATTCTATACTGCTACAAATTATAGGTCATGGTTTGAGTACTTGGTAATTGTTACTACATTAGGGTTAATAAGATTATCATATAATGTCACTGGTAAGAAATTGACTGTTATTTGGTGAATTACAATCCTGTAGAGCATTAACCTGGGAAATTAAAGATTTCTGAGTTTGGGTATCTAAATTACACAGTTATTTGAGCTCATGTTCTAGATTGCAAACAGGAATTCTGGATTATAAAGAATTAGAGGGATAGAGTAATGCCTCGTTTGCCACATTTATAGACCCCAATTGAGTTTCTCCACCATCAGGTAGAGTAACAGTGGTTATTTCATGAGGTTAAGCAATATAGGTAAGCTATCATTATTAATTAGGAAATGATGGTTGACAATGAAGGCTGTGAATAGCAAATGAAGTATTAAGCTCTCAGGATGCTAGACTCAGCAGACCCTTATGGATCATCTAGTCCAATCCTTTCATTTTACAAAATGAGGCTGAGAGAGAGAGGCAGAGACACACCCAAGGTCAAGTAGCTACCTAATGCCAGAGCCGGGATGAGAGAATCCAGGCCTTGATTGTTAGAATAATGCTTCTATTACACAAGCTCCCTTTGTAGATCTGAAGGTAGTTCACAGCCAATCTAGACACATCAGTACAAAAGTGTACTTGTTTTCTTAAAGTAAATTCACTTTTTAAAAAATTGTTCAGGTTCCTCTTTTCCTTATGCCTTGGTAATTTCATCTATAGATGTCAAAAACTAATAGTTTTTATACCCCAATCTATGTAGGAACACAATTCCATTGTATGGATATACTAGACTTATTTACCTATTCTCCTATTGATTGACATTTAAGTTGTGTTCAGTTTTTTAAATTGTAAACAATGCACATGGTGAACTTTTAAAATTTTATAAATTTATTTATTTTATTTATTTATTTTTGGCTGCGTTGGGTCTTCGTTGCTGCGCTTGCGGCGAGCGGGGGCTACCCTTCGTTGCAGTGCACGGGCTTCTCATTGTGGTGGCTTCTCTTGTTGCAGAGCACGGACTCTAGGCACACAGGCTCTAGAGTACAGGCTCAGTAGTTGTGGCGCACGGGCTTAGTTGCTCCACGGCATGTGTGATCTTCCCCGACCAGGGCTCAAACCCGTGTCCCCTGCATTGGCAGGTGGATTCTTAACCACTGCACCGCCAGGGAAGCCCTTAAATTTTAGAATGTTAAAGTTTTTAGCTTACGGTTGATTCATTGATCAGACATTTATCAAGCTTCCATTCTGTGCCTGGCACTGTACTTTTTTTTCTTTTAACATCACCAGTTAGAAGAACAAGCTCTGCCTGTCAGTTCACAAGATGAAAATGGGATTTCTTGATTAACTGCCCAGCCCATAATAAACTTCATCATGAGAGCTATAATTTTAAGAGAGCCTGCTCTGTACAGCTACTGTGCCAGACATTTTACAAGCATTTATCCATAGATATGTAACTAGTATTCTCATTGTACACATGAAGAAACCTAGACCTAGAGAGGTTACATAAGCTCTGCAAGGACACATAATGAATAAGCAATAGAAATGAGTTCATTCATTCATTCATTCAACAAGTTTTGTTTTGTTTTGTTCTATTTTTCTTGGAGGGCCTACTAAGTGCCAGCCATTATTCTAGAATCACATTGGGAAGTAATACAATGGTAAGTAAAACAGATATGGGGCTTACACTCTGACTGGCAGACAATAAATAAGTAAATAAATGTAGATATTCATAATGTGTCAAATTGTGACAAGTGCTATGAAGGAAATGATTGGGTGCAATGGCAGAGAGTATTGGGGGGCAGGGTGAGCAAGACAGCTGCTTAGATTGGGTGGTCAGAGAGGCCTTTTAAAGGAGCTGACAATTAGCTGAAAGCATGAAAAGAGTAGGCAGAGTTCTTCCAGCAGAGGCCACAGCTGGTTTGAAGGCCTGTAATGGGAAAAATCTTGGCAAACTCTGATGTGGCTGCAGGGAAGCTGGTGAGGTCAGGGTGGCCCAGGATGAGGGTGGAGAGAAGGCAGCTTTGATGCTGCAGAATTTCCTAGACCATGGGTAGGAATATGCATTCTATTTGCCATGGAATGGGACAGCCATCAAAGGATTAAGCAGGAGGTGAAATGGTCTTATTTATATTTTTAAATAATCACTTTGACTTTTCTGTGAAGAAAAGGTTAGAGAGAGGAAAGAGTGCAAGTCCTGAGACAAGTAAGGAGGACATGGAATCCAGGTAGCAGATGACCAGAACTTGGGCTTGGGTGGTTGTATTAAGGAGGGAGGGAAGGTGGTAGACCTGCCTGTTTCTCGGTGGTGTAAATGGCAGGGCTGTGTGACCTTAGTATCTGCCTCTTCCAGTGCCACAGTAATTGCAACTCGCTGTCTGAGAATGGAGAGGTCTTACGGAAGATTCTTATTTCTGGACTCTTTTGAACTCTCTATGTTGGCTTCTGAAAGTTGAATACTCTTTTCTTTCAAAAGACATGAAAATGTCTTTGTACTCAGTTCCACCACCCACATTTGTGATGCACTGGTAAAACATTTCTGCAAACCAGGGCTAGTGCTCACACTGACTCCTGACTTCATGCATTTTGCAAATGCACAGCTCAGTGAATGTGACTTCCTGCTGTTTGTGGTTTACAATGCTGCAAGGGACGACTTTCTATGAGGCAAAAACTGATAATGGTCTCTTATTTTAAGTTACAAAGAATTGGGCGGTAAAAGGAGCGAGGAAGGAAACCCTAAATGCTTTGAATGAATTATTGGATTTATAGCATCTAAAGTGACATTTCTTTTTTCTTCTTTTTAATTTTTAAGTATGTTTTAAAAATTATTTTTCCCTTTTCTCAAAAACAATGAATATTTATTACCAGAAAATAGGAAACTACAAAAAAGAAGACCCACAATTCCACTTACCCAGAGATATCCCCTGTAATGCTTTAGTGTACATGAAGGTAACTTTTAAACAATCAATTTGCTTTATTTTTACTAACATTAAAAATCAATCATGCTCATTATAGACAGTCTAAAGAATGTAGAAAATTACAAATAAGGTAATTTGTCATCCAAAGGCAGACATTGGTAACATTTTAATATGTTGTCAAGTCTTTTTAGTGTGCATATTTTGTATAATTGATATACCATCTATTTATTTTTCCACTCAATATTGCAACCAAATAATTTTTCTATGTTATTACAAGCTCTTCATAATTATTGCATTTAATCACTACATAAAACTGCAATCTGTGTTTGCTACGATGTGCCTTGAATTCCTAACTGTAAAACAATAAATACGTAAAATAAAAATAATACCAACCTCACTGGATTGTTGTGAGAATTAAATGGGTTAAATGAGTTGATGAGCATAGAGCCTGATGCATGGTTAGCGTTTAATCAGTGTTAGCAGCTATCATCACTTTCTTCCTACGAATTTAGTCTACTTCATTTTTCATTGTTTTATGTAAATCCTTAGTGAAAATCTTGTCTACAAAGCTCTTTCTGCATGAATTATTTCCATTTCTTTTAGAGTTAATCCCCAGAAGTGAACTTACTGGGTCAGAGGGTGGGCATAACGTTAAGAAATTTAACACTGTGTTTGCAAGTGTCCCCACAGGATACGTTGGACATATTGAGATTTGGATTTTGTTACAAGGGGCTGCCTTGTTGGCAATTGCTGTGTGTGGGTGGGTGGTATCACAGTAGATGATCTACAGGGTTAATATTCTGGATTTAGAATAATATTGATTCTCAGTTGCAACATAGAGGAGAGGGAGGCATGCCTTCCTAACTGGGTGTAGCAGAACCACCTAGGGAGCTTTTTAAAAAGTTTGTTCCTTCTTCCCTCTTTTCAGCATCCTTATGCACATGCCACGGCAGCATGGGGCATGCCTTTTCCTTCTGAAAAAAAATCTCACCATCTTCTCTCTTCCACATCACTGATAAAATAACCACTTTACAGATAGAAGTGTATCATTTCCTTTACATGTGTTAGACGGGAAAATTTTGAGAAGCAATCAATGGTTTAGGTGATGGCAAGGAGTGGTTAGGACTTGGTCTGAAGCAAAAGAGGAGATTGTATCTGTCAACTTGGAGAAAGATGGCTTGGTGCATGCCTGTGGCTGCCTGTAGTGGTCCACAGCTTTGTTCTGGGCCCCACTAGGAGACTATGTGCTGAATTTAAAGTGTGTGGTGCTTAAGGCTGCTATGGAACCACAATTATCCTTTGTTCAGCTCTGAGATCAACTTTCAGGCCCTGGGCTGTTCCCTTTTAATTCCTCCACCTCCACCATGGTGGACTCCTTATCAAAGCTGCTGTTCCTCATCTTCCTCAGCCAGCCTGACTACTGATGGCACACAGCTTTTTGGTTTCCCCTTTCCACGCTGTTCAGTTGGGGCTTAGCTTACCCCAGCCCCAAGTCTGGCCAGACTTTTCCATCTCCTTGGCCACAGTGATTGGTTCAGAGGTGGGCACATGACCCAAACTGGAGGGTTTTTCTTGGAGCTCTGAGGAAAGACAGAAGAGTCTTCCTCTGAGGTGCAGGCTACGTGGATGATGTAAGTGCCAGCTGCTGGAAGCCACTGTGAAACTTTCCGCCCTAGGAGAGCATGAGGCCGTATGCAAAGAGAAGCAGAGCGAGAGGTGGAAGGAGCAATCGGGAGCTCCAGGACACTGCTTGAGCTCCTGGTCTTAGCTGTAGAAACCACAGTCTCTTTTAATACCTTCTGACCCCCTTTTTTGCATTTTGTCCACTCCCCACCCCCCACCTCTGGCAACCACCAATCTGTTCTCTGTATCTATGAGCTTGAGATTTTGTTTTGTTTTGATTTTACATATAGGTGAGATCATACTGTATTTGTCTTTCTCTGTCTGACTTATTTCATTTACCATAATGCCGTCAAGGTCCATACGTGTTGTCTCAAATGGCAAGACTTAATTCTTTTTTTATGGCTGAATGGTATTCCATTGTATATATTACATACCACATTTTCTTTATCCATTCATTCATTGATGGACACTTAGGTTGTTTCCATACCTTAGCTATTATAAATAATGCTGCAGTGGACATGGGTGCATATATTTTTTCCAGTTAGTGATTTCATTTTCTTTGGATAAATACTTAGAAGTGGAATTGCTGAATTGTATGGTACTTCTATTTTAAATTTTTTGAGGAGTGTCCATACTATATTTTATAGTGGTTATACCAATTTGCATTCCCACCAACATTGCACAATGGTTTCCTTTTTTTTTTTTTTTTTTTTGCGGTACGCGGGCCTCTCACTGTTGTGGTCCCATTGCGGAGCACAGGCTCCGGACGCGCAGGCTCAGCGGCCATGGCTCACGGGCCCAGCCGCTCCGCGGCATGTGGGATCTTCCCGGACCAGGGCACGAACCCGTGTCCCCTGCATCGGCAGGAGGACTCTCAACCACTGCGCCACCAGGGAAGCCCTACAATGGTTTCCTTTTCTCCACATACTTGACAACACTTGCTGTTTCTTGTCTTTTTGATAATTGCCATTCTAACAGGTGGGAGGTAATAGCTCATTGTGGGTTTGATTTGTATTTCCCTGCTGATTAGTCATGTTGAGCATCTTTTCATGTACCTGTTGGCCATCTGTATGTCTACATTATTTTACATGTTGATGAGTAGATAATATTATCCACACTTAAAATTCCTTGCAGGCATGGACACAGGTAGCACAAAAATTGTAAGTTCTCAAGAAATATTTGAGTATTAAGTATTAAATAAATGAGTGAATGAGTCAATGGCATAGTATCCTTAACCAATTTGGTTTCAGAGGCAGAGTTGTTGGGTTTTTTTTTGTTTTTTTTGTTTTTTTCTTTTTTTGCGGTACGCGGGCCTCTCACTGTTGTGGCCTCTGCCGTTGCGGAGCACAGGCTC
>NC_041222.1:19622767-19646947 GCF_002837175.3 Physeter macrocephalus
GCGCAGGCTCAGCGGCCATGGCTCACGGGCCCAGCCGCTCCGCGGCATGTGGGATCTTCCCGGACCTGGGCACGAACCCACGTCCCCTGCATCGGCAGGCGGACTCCCAACCACTGCGCCACCAGGGAAGCCCCAGAGCCAGAGTTTTAAAGATTAAATCATTAACCAAGAATGGGCAGGATAGGTTGATCCATGGCATTTAATAAGATTGCCTGTTAAGAGTTCTAGATAAATTCAGGTGAATTGAAATAAAAAGTTCCAGCTAGTGACAGAATGGCTCAGAGCTGCTTCTACTGTGCATCAAAGTAGCATTTCCAGAAACCTGGCACTGCCCTCATTGTCAGGACTGAATCTTAGGAGCATTCTTATTTATACCACCAGCACCACAGTCTCTGTCCCTTTTTTGGTTTCCCAACTGTCCTAGACAGGAGTTTCTTCATAGGTGACACCACCTGACAGAAATGAGAGTCCCAGGACATTCAAACCATAAAACTCTTCAGAGATCACAGCTAGTAAAAAGATACAGACATACACTAATGAGTGTATGAAGGCCCAGAAAGGTGGATTAACTTGCCCAAGTTTACACAGTCTGGGCAAGAACTGGGTGTGAACCTACATTCCATGACTAACTGTGTAAGACTCCTTCCATACTACTAGTGGTTTCGAGATCTGGATGCACACTCACATGACCTGCAGGAGTGGCTGTACTGCAGACCCATTAATATGAAATTCTGGGGGACATAAAGCTCTCCATTTGATTTCAATATGTAGTAAGTTTTGGAACCACTGCAGGATCCTGTGTTTTGCTCTTAAACTTCTAAGACCCTTTGTGACATCAACCCAAAGTGTGAGACTCAGTTCCAGTCTGAGTAATGCTCTGATTTAGGGACAGCTCGTTTTTCCCATGCTTTATATGAACACTTAGACAAACAGACCATGGAAACATTTTATTACTGATAAGTAATCGCATATCCAATATCTCAAGTGTCCTCCCAACAATATTATATTATCCCTGTATTTGCCCAAAGAAACAAACACTCAGAGGGGGAAAATCACTTGTTTGAGATCATCCAGGCAGTAAATAGCAGTTTGAACCTAGCTCTCTCACTTCAAATTATACATTGTTCCACACTTTCTTTTTTTTAAAATATTACTTATTTTTTTTAATAGGTACATCATGCACAAGGTAAAAATCCATGAGGTACAGTGAGTGAAAAGCAAAGTAAGACCCTCCACCCTACCCTGCCCTAGTCTGCTATCTGTCCAGTTTTTCTCTCTGAAGACACCGCTGTTACATGTTTCTGATGTGTGCTTTCAGAGGTTGTCCATGCATTTTGAAATGCACACATATGTATTTGTCCAGCCCCACCCTCATAAACGGTAGCTTAAAATGCACGCACAGCACTTTGATTGTTTTTTAACAATATATTTCACCTTGGTATACACAGAGCCTCCTTGTTGTTAAATGTTGCATAGAATCCACTGTCTGTGTGTCATATGTTATTTGACCGGTTTCAGTTTGAATAACATATATGTTGTTTGTAAGCTTTTAGTATCACAAACAATTCTGCAATAAATATCCTTATACACATATCATTTCAACATGTGGGAGTACATCTGTGAGCTTAATTACTAGAAATAAGTTTGCCAGTAAAAGGATATATGTATATTTAAAATTTTGACAGATCTTGTCAAATTACCCTACCCAGAGGTTGTGCTGTTTTGTACTGCCTACGGCAATATATGAAAGTGCGTATTTTTCCACACTGTTGGCTACAACGAGTTATTAGTCTTTCAATCTTTGCCAATCTGATGGGTGAAAAAATAGTAACTCATTGGAATTTTAATTTGCACAAAGGTACTTTTAAGTTTAAAAAGTTTTAGGGGATTGAACTACAGAGTGAGATTGTGAAATTCCAGAGTACTTGAGCTATGGTTTACTTCCATTTTGGGGAAGCAGTTAATATAGTCCTTCTCCTTAAGCTTGAGAATGATCTCTGAAATTTGGAATTTTGCAACCTTAACAGTTCCCTGGTATGGGTTTATTCTAAAGGGAGTTATAATTATTGAATAGCTATTATGCATCAGTTCCTCTATAGGTGCTTTCAAGTATGTAATCTCATTCACATTAAGAACTCCTAACAACCTTTTGTGGTAGATATTATGACCCCCTGGTTTCAGTTGAAGAAAGATAGCTCCAAATACTTACCCAAGGTCACAGGGCTAGCAAGAGGAAGAGGTACTTACAGCCTGTACAACCTGATTTAGAGCCTGCACTTTTTCCCCATTATACTATGCTAATTCTAAGAAAAGGACAAAACATGTATAACCCTAAGAAGTCCCTTAAGTCCATGCAGCTCGTTCTATCCAGTTACATTTAAAGCAGAAACAAGGGTCCTTCTAAAGAGAGTTATTAAAAATGAATTCTATTCTTTATTCAAGTCTGTTAAGGAATATTGAAGGGGCTCCAATTTCTAGCCCTGAACTGCGCTTCTCAAAAACTTCCTCAGTCCAGATTCTTTTCCACCCTGAACCTGCTCTGGAGTGTCTCACATCCCAACCTCCCCTATTCCTCGTCTGTCCCCAGCTCCGTCTTCTTCTCTTCCTCCTTCTCCTTCTAGTTGTGATTAACAAAAGACCACTCATACGCACAACATGAGATCTACCCTCTTAACAACTTTTAAGTGTATAGTTCATTATTAACTAATTAATAACATTAATTATTAACATTAAGCGTAATGTTGTACAGCAGATCTTTAGAGCTTTTTCACCTTGTGTAACTCAAACTTTATACACATTGAATAGCAACTCCCCACTTCCCCCTACCCCAGTCCCTGTCAATCACTGTTCTACTCTCTTCTATGAATCTGACTACTTTAGATACTTCATATAAGTGGAATCATGCAGTATTTGTCCTTCTATGACTGGCTTATTTCACTTAACATGATGCCCTCAAGGTCTATTTTCTTCTATGTCCCCTCTTTCCACTATATCCCAGCTCTTATGTAATTCAACTTGATATCTTGTTAGGTTCTTTCTCTGCTTCTTAGTCATATATATCTACCCATTCTACAGATTCTGCATCTCAAAACACAGGAACTGGCCCAGCCAAGAGAGAGGGAGAAGCTAAATGGAAAAGAACACACATTCTCTTATACAAAGAGAAAATTATAAAGCACACGTGCTTATTGAATTTTGTTAGAGCCATTAATAGATGTCTTAGACAGAAGACTTAAAACTAGAGTTTTAACTGGGAAGATGAGAGTAAAAGTCAGATTGAAACAGAGAAAGGAGGTACAATTGGAATATGTTGGGTCCTAGCACTGCAGTATCCATTGTGGTAGCCGTTAGCCACATGTGGCTATTGAGCATGTGAAATGCAGCTAGGTCAAATTGACACGTACTGTAAATATAAAATGTAGATTGGATTTTGAATGAAGACTTAGAATGAAAATATTTCATTAACAATTTTTAATGTTGATTGCATGTTGAATTGACAATAGTTTGAATACATTGGGTTAAATAAAATATATTATTAAAATTAATTTTACCTGTTTCTTTTCACTTTTTAAAATGTGGGACAGGGAGAATGAAAATTATATATGTGGCTCACATAATTGGACAGAGCTGTTATAGAAGGATTCTGTGTAATCAAAGGGCAAGATGAGGGCAAGGTGCTAGGGCTAGAAAAAGTTGAGGGACTAGGAAGAGGAAGAAGGACAAGTTGGGGGAAGCAAGAGGGTCCTGAGGTCAGACTTTTCCAATTTCTCCATTGTCTAAAAGCTGTCCTAACTGTATTACATGCACATTACAAACATAAGCACAGTCATATGCATATTTTATTATATTTTATAATTAATTCCATAATTTGGCTTTTTTGGGTGATTTCTCCCTTTTTTTCCTTGACTTCTTTATGATGAGATAGAAGGGTACTGTCTTGCTAATAATATAAACTTCATCAAAAGACAATGTTCCAGAGCCTCATTTTCCTTAACTGTAAAATGGGAACAAAAATCTCGTCCCATATATTTAATTAGGTTTTGTGAGGGTCAGTTATAAATTAGAAACTGTTTGACAAATAAAAGTGGTTTTTCTGTGTTGTCATTTGAGCGAGCCAGGGGTCCTCCTCCATTCCATCAAATCCGAGAACATTATCTGAATCAAAAGAAACTTGAAAAGAATCTACATAAAATTTGGAAGATTTGGAAAATTATGCTGCTTTCCTTTCTATGTTCAACTACATATTTCTGATAAATTGGAGATGGTGATGGGTGGAGAGGTGGATTAACTGAAGGTGAGATTGCAGGATGCATGGTGGGCTACTGAGGGGGAATTCACTCAGCAGCGGCAATGTGGCCTAGCATAGGTATGAAGGGTGGTTCTAAGTTCAGCATGTCGTAGACAGAATAATGGCCCTCCAAGGATATCCACATATCAGTTCTCAGCACCTGCAAATGTGTTACATTACATGGAAAAACGAGGCTTTGCAGATGTGACTAAGTTAAGGATATTGACATGGGAAGGCTATTGGGGTGGAGGAGGATGGGACAGTGAAATCACAAGAGTCCCTGTAAGAGGCACGAAGGTCCAAGTCAGAGAGAGAAGATGTGACAACAGAAGCAGAGATTGGAGTGATGTGCTTTGAAAATGGGGGAAGGAGTCATGAGCCAAGGAATCGGGGCAGCCTCTAGAAGGTGGAAAAGGAAAGAAATATTCTCCCCTAGAGCCTCTAGAAAGGAACACAGCCCTGTGGACACCTTGATTTTAGTGCCTAAGACCCATTTCAAACTCTGACCTTTACAAGTGTTAGATAATGTTTGTGTTGTTTTAAGCCATGATGTTTGTGGTTGTTTATTACAGCAACTATAGGAAAAGAATACACTGAACAATCCTGAACCATGAGTACAGCTTGTAGAGAAAAAGAATTTTGAGGACAAAATGGAAGAGTTCTTTCGATAAATTCTGTAGTACTTTAGAAGCCACATGTGGGAAAACCTCTACCTGAACTTATCACAGGAAGGGGTCACATATTCCTTCTTATTTCACAGAAGCATTGTTGGTTGGAATACATTGCCAGGGCTAGGCACCAAGGAAACAGGGGGGATGTTGGTGATGGGAATGGGCTCTGGTTCCAGGGACATAGAACAGCTGCATATTGGGACAGCAGGAGGTCATCTCAGAGAAGGGCCTCTACATGCAGATTCTCAGCTGAAGATTCCTGCCTCAGTTGCTATACTAACAAGGGTCTAGAATGATATTGTAAGTACTCCCTGTCCACTCTGGGAGTTTCCAGAAGTACCTGAGGAATACTAGAATTAATGCTAATTAATTAGTATTACGTACCTGAGGAGTATTAGTATTTCTAATGTATTAGAAATCCTACTTGAGTAGAAATGCCTTTGAAACTGGTGAATATCAGGTATGAATGATAATGTAACCACATTTATTCACGTAGGTTGATGCAGTTGGACCATTTGCTTTATACTACTACAGTGGGTGGCTTTTTGACTTGGACGTTTAACACTGGCACCTGAAAATGGGCTCAAATTTATGCCCAGAGTATTCTGAAATTCCCCAACATTCTGAAAACTAAAAAAGTTATTTTTATTTGGTGGCAAGTATAGACATGAAATGACATGAAACTATTGTCTTTATTTCTCTCACTTGGTATGAAATGCATACACTTCACTGCAGAAATAGTAATGTGTTTGATTATGAGGTGCTGCTCTAGACTTAAGGGTGGAGTGTTATGTAATATGTAGTAAATACCTGCTATCTCCTTAAGTCTAAATCTAAAAGCATTTAACCTTAAGAGTTCAGATAAGGGATTATGGAGTTGCAAATGGGACCAGCCATTTACTGGGCATACTGGACTGGATGGTGTCCCCCCAGAATTCATGTCCACCTAGAACCTCACAATGTGACTTTATTGAGAAATAGGGTCTTTGCAGATGTAATTAGTTAAATTAAGATAAGGTCATACTGGACTTGGGTTGGCCCTAAATCCAATGACTTTGTGTCCTTGTAAGTGAAGAAGCACAGAGAAAAAGGCCATGCGACAATGGAATTAGAGACTGGAGTGATGCAGCTACAAGCCAAGGAATGCCAAGGACTGCCAGCAACTATCAGATGCTAGGAGAGAAGGATGGGTGGTTTCTCCCTCAGCTTCTGGGGGAACCAACCCTGCTAATACCTTAATTTCGGACTTCTGACTTCCTCAACTGTGAGAAAATAAATTTCTAAATTTTTTAACCACCTAGTTTGTGGTAATTTGATATAGTGGTCCTAGAATATTAATACACTGGGCTAGAACAAATTTAGTTGTAGGAATAACAAGTGGAGTTAGAATTTTGAAAGTTTGACTAATTTATTCAACAGAATATCTCATTCAGTAAAAGAATGGTAGCGTAAGTATAACTTACACAGTGATATTACATTCTCTTTTTAACAATGTTAATAGGATATTCACTGCAACACTGCTTTTAATAGAAAACATTGAAAACTAATTATATAATTATAAGGAATAGCAAAATCAATTACAATACATCCATACTATAGAATAATAATCAGCTAAAAAAATTCATGCCTTTGAAAAGCCTTTAATGGCATGAGAAATTGCTCATGTTGGATTGAAAATAGGATACGGGAGTTGTCAGAACTCATCCCATTGTACATGCTATATTTATGCATTTCAGGGTCTACGTCACACGCTGAATGTATTTCAAAAAAAGAACTATAAACAGATATTGAATTCTAGTCAATAGATTTTTTTTTTGTAGTGGCATGAGTTTCATGAGTGGCATGAAACTACTTTCTGTGTATCTTAGGCTTAAGCAAGTAAGTAGATATATTGAGGATAATGGAAGCCAGTTTTTTCACTCTTGAGGAAGGGAGTTAAAAGTGTGAATAGCTGGAATTTGAGAGTATTCGCTGAAGTGTTGGACTGGAACTGGGGGTGTTAGTTTGGATTCATGTTTTTTTAGTATATATATTTAAAATATATTATGTATAGATAGATGGATATAGAAAAATTATAATTATATAGGTATAGAAATAATTATATGTAGATAGATAGATAATTTCTAGCTCTGTCTGCTGAGAGGACCTAGAAGAAATGACCAAGTAGTAAAAATGAGCACACCTAGCACTCAGAACTTGGCTTCTAAATACCATTTTCCAGTAAAAGGAACTAAGACTCCTTGGAAAAATAGCTGATTTCAGGACACGGTTGGGGAAAGCACAAGATAAATCTGGATCATCTTGTACAAGAAAGAAAGGAATTTCTTAAAGAACAGCAAGAACATATCAAAAGGGCACAGAAGCCAACTTGAAGAGTTCCCACTAGCTAAATATGGGACAATTTGTGCATCAGAATAGATAATGATAGTAATGGATTATAACCCATTAAATAAAATTAAAATCTATGAGGCCATACTTATATCAATAAATGAATAAATGAGTAAATAAAAAATGAGAAGGGAGGAGAGTTTTTTCAGTAGGATACCAACTGCCAAATATAGAAGGAATGATGGAGATAGAAAACCATTAATGGATGCTAAAACTAGTGGATGAATGAGCTTCACTAGTGGGTTTAATGAGGAATGGAATGTTTACATAGTCTCAAATCATCTCCTCATAAATCATTTATTAATTTTAAAGGAAAATAGTCATGTTAGGGTGGAGAGAATTAGCTGAGTCTACTAAGTGATCAAAGTTAACAAACCAATATTATTTGTCTCCTGGTGAGATGCACTGAGAAGGATATAGCATTACTTTGGTAGAATTCTTGCCAAAATGGCAAAACCTGAATCTGATCAGACAAATCCAAATTAAAGGACATTGTACAAAATAACTGGCTGGTACTCTTCACAAATATCAAGGTCAAGAAACACACACAAAAACAGTGAGGAACTGTTCCAAATTAAAGGAGATTGAAAATTGTGAGAAATGCACCTAAGATTTTATTTTAGACCAAGAAAAAACTATCTATAGAGGACATTTATGGGACAACTGATGAAATTTGAATAAAGATTGTGGACTGTGAATTGCAGCAATTTTAAATTTCTGGATTTTGATAGTTGTACTGTGGTTATATAAGAGAATCAATGTCCTTATTCTTAGGGAGTACACACTGATTTCTCCAACTTACTCTCAAATGGTTCATACCAAATAACATGCATAAATATAAATTCACATACATACATAGAATGATAAAACAGATGAATCAGCTGATTGATGAATCTGGGTAAAGGGCATATGAGGGTTCTTTGTACTATTCTTGCAACTTTTCTGTAGGAAACATTTGAAATTATGTTAAAATGTTATAAAAATAAGGTACAGACCTCTTGTAGTATGATTCTAAGTTTGAAAGGTTAAAATGTTAAAATATATTTCTTTACCTTATTTATATACATAGGAAAAAACTGGAAGGAAATACAATAAAATACTTTCAATGATTATGTCCCCGTTTAAGTTTTAGGGGTTATTATAAAATTTCTTATTTATATTTTAAAAATGTTCTGTTTTCCTACTACACTTGGAATAACGTCCAATGACTTCAAATGTCCATTGACCTCTTCAGAGGGAGGTATTGTTTATCACTACATCTAAATAGCCACTCTCCTCTTCCCCATCACATCCTGTCCCCTTTTTCTGGGTTTGTAGTGTCAGCTCCTTTTAATGGCAGAATGTTGGAAACAAACAAACATCCAATCTCAAGGAAGGAGTATATATATTATCATACAGCTATATTCTGAACTATCAGGCAGTCTACACTCTGGAAAATCTGTATTATGTGTTATTTCCCAAAAAGAGCTTGGCTCTCCTGTTTCCTGGCTTGCCATCAAGCTATTAGAATAAATTCCTTTCTTCTTTAGCTTTCTTCCCTTTCCTTTTGGGCAACTGGAGATAGCCAACAGAGCCCAGAGTTCAATTTCCATTGCTTCTTTGCTTATTAACTGTACAACTTTAGTCATCTTTCAAGTAATTGAAACTGAACTGTAGTTTTTCCATCCATAAAGTGGGAAAAGTAGTAGTGCCTCGAGGGGTTATTGAAGGATCAAGGGGACGGAAGCACTTACGGCCTTAAGCAAAGCACCCACTTCACTGTGAGGGTCAAATGTCGGTTCTCTTGAGAACTCTTATTTACCCCTTTTTGTGACATCCACATGGTCCCCAGGCAGAACTAGCTGCTTAATCCTTGGTGCTCCAGTGGCTTTTTCTTCTTTTTCCTATGAGAGCATTTGCCAGGGTGGGTTGAGATTTTTCTTTTTATAAGTTTCTCTTCCCTAGCTGGGCTGAGAGCTTTTCCATGAGCACAAATGTGCCACTTTTATCTCTGTATCCCCAGTGCCTAGCACAGAGTCTGGCGAACAGCAGAGCTCAATATAAGCCTATAGAAAGTGGGGAATTCCAGTTCTAATGACATTTCTCTCATGAAATCTTTTGATACTCTAACTAGGAATAATTTTTCCCTCTGGTGAGAACTGAGTGCTCTGATCACATTCTGCCTTGAACTGTAGTTATTTGTGAGTATTTTTTTCTTTTTAATTTACCTTGCACCCCCTCATGTAAGGCCCCAGTCATATGATTGCGGGAACTGCATCTTATTCATCTCTGAAACCCCAGCAGTGTCTGGCCCATGCATTCTATCATTTGTTTAAGATAAAATTCTTGGGGCTTCCCTGGTGGCACAGTGGTTGAGAGTCCGCCTGCCGATGCAGGGGACACGGGTTCGTGCCCCGGTCCGGGAAGATCCCACATGCCACGGAGTGGCTGGGCCCATGAGCCATGGCCGCTGAGCCTGCGTGTCCGGTGCCTGTGCTCCGCAACGGGAGAGGCCACAACAGGAAGAGGCCCAGTACGGCAAAAACAACAAAAAACGCCATACAATTCTTGAGCAAGGAGCAAGAGATATGACTCAAGCATTTAATATACAATACAGTTCTTGCCTTTTTTATGTAGGCCTGTTCAGCAAACCACTTGCCTATTGCACAATGAATCCGAGGGTGGGGTTGCTTTCAATGTTAAAATCAGTCAGGGTTACCAGAAGTCATTCACCTACCTCTGAATAAAAAACATTAATTCACAACTTACCTCAAATCCAGCCCTCTCTGTTTTACCAAAAATGTCAGGATAAGAATCTGAATCATTAAACATATGCAAAATAAAATACAAACTCTGAGCAGGACAAGGGTTATTGGAACTGATGGGAAGATAAAATCTGGAATAAATGATAGGATTATAGCTCCCAAGGTCACAAAAGTTTTTAAAAAGTTGTCTGACCTTAGCGGCAATTACGTTACACTACTACTTATGGCTATTTAAGATTAATTGCATTGGTTGGCATTATGTTATATTAAACTTACACTGTGGATATAGGACAGCTGAATAGAGAGATTTGCCGAAGTCCAGTAGCACCTTGGTGAATTTTTTTATCTATTGAACAAATGTTTACTGAGCTTCTATCATGTGGCAGCTCTATGGTAGAAATGGCTGATAAGAGGTATATATGACAGACCCTGCCCTTGCTTTCATTTTCTTCTTTCTTGCTATTAAGTAATCCAAGTTGATTGTATTTATCCTGGTCACTAAACCTGCAGATTTGCCGTGAGGAATAAAGAGAATATTGATATAGCATTCAGATGTTTTGATAGGTACTGTGTAAGAACTCTGTATGATTAGTCGCCAGCACAATATTAATGTGTTAAAAATCAACCATGAAATTGCATTTCTAAGGCCCTTTTGCTTTTGACTTTAATATTTCTTAATAGACAAGTCCACCAACTCTCATTTGATTATCAGTTTTAAAAACTAAACTTGGGGCTTCCCTGGTGGCGCAGTGGTTGCGCGTCCGCCTGCCGATGCAGGGGAACCGGGTTCGCGCCCCGGTCTGGGAGGATCCCACATGCCGCGGAGCGGCCGGGCCCGTGAGCCATGGCCGCTGAGCCTGCGCGTCCGGAACCTGTGCTCCGCAACGGGAGAGGCCACGGCAGAGGGAGGCCCGCATACCACAAAAAAAAAAAAAAAATTAAACTTGTTTTCACCATTTAATAGAGAAATAGTGTTTTGATTCCTCTTAGAATATAAATGCTCCACTCTGAGTGATGTTTCATAGAGTTGTTTTTCTTTAATATCCTTATTTCCTCCTCAATCTCACAGAACATAAGAACTAGAAGGGTACTTGGGTATCATCTAACCTAATGCTGGTCAAACATTTCCATTCTTTGCATAACATTTGAAAGTGCCTAGGGACTTCCCTGGTGGTCCAGGGGCTAAGACTCTGTGCTCCCAATGCAAGGGGCCTGGGTTCAATCCCTGGTCAGGGAACTAGACCTCACATGCTGCAACTAAATATCCCGCACACCACAACGAATATCCCGTGTGCCACAACTAAGACCCGGAGCAGCCAAAAAAAAAAAAAAAAAAAAACTTTCCCAATTAAAAAAAACAAGTGCCTCTTTTCTGAAGACCCAAGGTTCTGGAAAATTTTTGCATACCAAACTGTATTTCATTATTAATTACTAATATTTCATTTTTCTCATTTTCATTAAAGACGTTACTGCTAATCACGGCTTCCATTTATTATGAGGCAATTAGAATTATGGCAGTGTGGCTATTGATTCTGGAACCCAAATTACTTGGGTTTGAATCTTCCCTCCACCATTCACTAGCTGAGCAACGTTGACCAAATTTCTTAACTCTCTGTGCCTCAGTTTCCTCATCTGCACATGAATGATAACAACAGTACGTATCTCATAGAGTTGTGAGGATTCCTACATTATTGCAGCCCCCAAAAAGAAAAGGGCCCCTTTGTTATCTTGTCAGACCTAAAGAGGCTTCTCTATTAGGTTTCTAAAAAAATATTAGAAATACTTTAGCTTGTGATTACTCATTACTACCTTTCAAGACTCCAACGAGTTTCTAGGGAATTGCTATTTGAGAATAAACTTCTCTTTAAAGATGAGGAACTTGAAACTCAGAGAAGTGAGCTGCTTGAGGACTCCCAGCTTGTTAGGGCCAGACTGGCACTGGAGCCTGGAACTTCAGATTGGAGGATTGTGCATCTATCAGGCTAATTAGAAGCCTGTTCATAAAGGTCACAAATACACCCAGATCATGTGGTGTGAAACAGACATAGGATGGAAACATTAGAAGCACTTACTGTCATGGGTTCTGTGCCCACCGAAAGCAACCAAGTATTGAAATTCCATTTCATTTGGAATAACAGAAGCCCCTTGACATCTATAAGGAATATCTCCAGAATTTGGAGATTCCAAATTATCAAATATCACTGCAGAATATAACTTCCTTCAGAAAATGCATTAAAGGATAACCGAGGAGTTAAAGTAACCCCATAAAACCCTTAATAAAGTCTATACATATTACACTTTTAAAATAGATACTGCCATAGAAATAAAGTTGACACTATATGCTAATATTATTACTGAAACAAAGCAAACCATGAGCTTACCTGAATGTACAAAACTTCAGGGATGACGATGGGTGCCAATGACTTCTGCTGCCCAGTGAAGGGCTGACGGATGGAGCAGTGATCAGGAGTGGCCACACGGCAGGGTGAAGTCAGCAAGGCCCAGTACAGAGCTCCCCCACTAACTGCAGACTCTGGGCCCTCAACTAGACTTACCTACTGGGTGCTGAGTGGCCTTCTCAGCCGGTCCCGACGGTTTCCTAGTCCTGTCTCAACCTACTACCCATAACTACCTGTCATGAGCCATCTGGGAAGCTCCTAGGAGTGGAGATTTGAGAATGATAAACCCAAGAATGCCAGTGGACTGTTGTACTTAGTGCTGCTTAATATTCATATATAATGCTGAAGGGACTGTAAATGGATACACTCTTTGGGAGGACAATTTAATATTTCATTATTATAAGTTTTCAAAAATATCCATTTCCTTTAATCAGTAAATCCACATCTAGAAATCTACTGTATGGGAATAATTAGAGACACACGGACAAAGAGATATTCAGAGCTGTCTAGCAGCAGTATACTATAGCAAAATATAGGAAATAATCTCAATGCCCATCAACAGGGAACTGATTTAAAAAATTATTGTATATTTATACACTGGAAAACTGCACAGCCATTACGAATGATATTTTCGGGTAAAATTTATTGATGTGGGAAAATACTTATAACACCGAGTCAAAAAATCAGAATACAAATCTATACATGCACATTATGATCCCATTTATATCAAAAACTTTATGTCTTCAAGTAGAAGATTGAAAGGGAATACACCAAAATATAAACAGTGGTGTATTTAGAGGTGGGATTATAAGTGATTTTTATTTTTCTGTATATTATATCGTTTCTACACTAAGTATGTAGTACCTTTTATTTATTTATTTATTTATTATTTTTAAATTTTATTTATTTATTTATTTTTGGCTGCATTGGGTCTTTGTTGCTGTGTGTGGGCTTTCTCTAGTTGTGGCGAGCGGGGGCTACTCTTGGTTGCCGTGTGCGGGCTTCTCATTGCGGCGGCTTCTCTTGTCGCAGAGCACGGTCCCTAGAGCACAGGCTCAGTAGTTGTGGCTCGTGGGCTTTAGAGTGCAGGCTCAATAGCTGTGGCGCACGGGCTTAGTTAGTTGCTCCGCAGCACGTGGGATCTTCCTGGACCGGGGCTTGAACCCGTGTCCCCTGCATTGGCAGGCGTATTCTTAACCACTGCGCCATCAGGGAAGCCCTGTAGTACCTTTTAAATCAACTACCTTTGTTAAATAATACATGTACATATTTACAAAATTAAATATGGAATGAAAAGAAATCCAGACACTTAGTTCCTCTTCACATAAACAACACTATTAACAGTTTTTTGTGTATCATTCCAGAGATTCTATGGTGTAGGAGTGGGGTGTCATGTGTGGGTATATATATGTGTGTGTATTACATTCATTCCTTAACAAATGGAAGAATACTGCAAATACTGTTTTATATTTCACTTTTTTCACTTAGCAGTACAGTTTGGAGATCATTCCACACTAGTAAATATACAGCTACTCAGTTGGCTGCCTAGTATTCCGTAGAATGAATGGAAACATAATTGGTTTAATCAATCCTCTATTGATGGAGGATTTAAGTTGTTTACTATCTTTTGTTATTACAAACAATGCTACCATAAACAGCCTTGTCTATGTGTCTTTAAGCACAGGTACAGGCATATCTGTACAGTGAATTCCTTGATATAGAATCATTGAGTCAAAGGCTTATACAGAAAAAATCCATACTCAAATTTTAAACATTTATTTAATGATCATAGCACATGATCCAGAAAGTTTTTTTTAAAACATAAAATATAATAATAAAAAATATAATAATCCTAAATATCTCGTTTATTTAAAAATATGATTATTTTGTTTCATTTATCATGATGTGTCTTTCCACTATAAAATAAACAGCAATTTGTTGCTGTTTACTGCAGAGGCTATGTCTATCTTACCCGTTATAAGTATCTCCAGTATCTCCAGTATGAAATGGTGTCTGACCCATCCTAAGTAATTCAACAAATACTGATGGGATAAATGAATGAATGAAAAAATTTAAATGCAGTTTTCATTACTGGTCACTCATAATAATATCACATCCTTGTCTTAAGTCAAGTATTCTAGAAGCAGAGCCTGAGACAGGGTTTTGGGTGTGAGGGACTTATTGAGGGCATGCGCATCACCCTGTCTGTAAGGGAATGAGGAAGCAGGATGGGACAAGCAAGCAGTCAGGTAAAGATGTCACCTCAGGTAAAGTCTAGCCTTGGCCTGACCCAAGGGGAGCTCTGGAGCATAAATTGCACCACAGAGTTGGTCCCATCCTGAGGTGAGGTGCTGGATATTTTAACCCCTCATCAATCAGTTTTGGGGCTGCAGGCTGAGAGTGAGGGGAACATAACCTCCTAGGAGAGTCAGCTCCTGTGCTGCAGAGGGCAATTTCTGGAGACAGGAACCACAGTGAGTCATTAGCAGTGAACATGCACCGCAGTTGGGGGATAGCCAGGCACCAACAGGGCACCAACAGTGTCCACTACACCAACTCAACCACTTCCTAGTTTTATTCACATAAAAGAATTAATTTGTAAATATACTCATTGTTCCTCCTAGCTATTGATTCTAAAATTCCTTATTCCTTATCTAATATACATATATGTGCAGGAAGGTAAGCAAATAAATTCGTCGTTTCCCCTAAATAATAAAGGTTGGCACAGTATTATCTTCTAATAAAATGTGCTTGCTTCCTTTAAAAAATATACTCAACACACAGCAAAATAAATAAAATAAATTTAGCAAAAGAAAAAACGAGTTAAATTTAGTTCAACTTTTGGCAAAGAACTAAGTAATACTTTCATGTTCTCAAGTACATATTTTCCTGATTTGGACTTCGTTAATGGATTGTGATTGGTGATTGTGCTTGAATTTTGACAAATGTCAGTGTTTTTTTAAAAAATTTATTTTATATTGAGGTAATGTTGGTTTATAACATTATGTTTCATGTGTACAACCTTCTATTTCTACTTCTGTGTACACTACAATGTGCTCACCACCAAAAACTTAGTTTCCATCTGTCACCATTCCCCGTCCCCGCACACCTTCCCCTCTGGTAACCACTACTCTGTTCTTTGTATCTGTGTGGTTTTGTTTGGTTTGGTTTGTTCATTTATTTTGGATATGTTTGTTTTTTATATTCCACATATGGGTGAAATCATATGGTATTTGTCTTTCTCCATCTGACTTATTTCACTAAGCATAATACCCTCTAGTTTCATCCATATTGCAAATGGCAAGATTTCATCTCTGTTTATGACTTAGTGGTATTCTTTTGTAGATATGTATCACATCTTCTTTATCCATTCAACTGTTGATGGGCACTTAGGTTGTTTCCATTTCTTCGCTTTTGTAAATAATGCTGTGATGAACATAGGGGTGAATATATCTTTTCAAATTAGTGTTTTTGTACTCTTTGGATAAATACCTAGAAGTGGGTAGTTCTATTCTTAATTTTTTGAGGCATCTCCATACTGTTTTCCAAAATGGCTGCACCAATTTACATTTCTACTAACAGTATATGAGGGTTCCCCTTTCTCCACAAACTCACCAACACTTGTTATTTTTTGCCTTTTTGATAACAGCCATTCTGACAAGTGTGAGGTGCTATCTCATTGTGGTTTTGATTTGAATTTCCCTAATAATTAGTGATATTGAGTACCTTTACATGCATCTCTTGGCAATCTGTGTGTTGTCTTTGGAAAAATGCCTCTTCATCTCCTCTGCCCCAAATGTCATTGTTTTACAGGTTTTCTTTTTCTGAGGTTTCTGAAATATTGGCTTCTAGTTTCAAAACACTCCCTGTTTAGGCAGCAGTTAGCGTAACTCCAAACACATACCAGAGGTGACTGATAATTAGAAAGAAACCTAAAGATCGATTAATCCAAAACTCTAAGTTTACAGGTATAGAAACTGAGGCTCAGAAAAAGGAAATGACTTAGCTAAGGCTGCATGTGTGTTAGAAGGTAGAAACAGGGTTGGACCCCGGTCATCTAGTTCCCCTTCTAAGCTCTCGAAATGACTGACTACTGGTTCCCACAAAGGTACGTTAAGCCACAGACATGGGTTTAGCTTGGATTAAAACTTCTTGTTTCTTTTTTATAGCCTTGACAGTTTTTTCCCAGTGACAATCAACTCTGGAAAAAACCCAACAACTTCGGGAATGAAAATTTTCTGTGTACCCACTACAGTGTATTCAAGTGTGAAATGGGACAAAGACCAGAACAGGTTAGACTTGGATGCTGTGTGGGGAAATTCCTTGACACCTGAGCATTTTGGATTATTCAGGAAATGAATTAGAGACTTGGCTTTCCTCTGTATTGTTGCTCTTGGAATTGCCATGAGGCCAGGGAGAGAAATGGGTCTCACACTAATTATTTACAACAACTTTCCAGGGGGATCAGAGTTTGTCCTCCGTGAACAGATTTTAAGATTCCAGCCCTTCTGCATCTTCATCCTAAGGAGGCTGGGCTCTGACAGGTTACTCTGTCTCAAGGGAGCAGTGGAAGTCTCAAGGCGAGACATCGACACAGAAGGGTAATTACAGTCTTTAGACAGAATAGGGTTATACTTAATTAACAGAGTTGCTTGGTCCCCAAGGGGTCAACACTTGCACAACTTTTTTGGTGGATAAGACGGAAGAAAGCAGACATTTCTAAGTCTAAGAGGATGTTTGGAAGTCTTTCTTGGGCCTATAATTTTAAGAGGGCTGTGTGGTTAAATGCAAATGTATGAGCTCAGCCCTCTTGAGCTCTGACCTTCCAGGAAGGAGAAAGAAGCTCATTTTATAGACAAGGAAACAGGCATAGAGGGGAGGTGACTAGCCAAGGCCACAGAGCTGGTAAACAAGTCAAACCTGAGCCATAAAACCTTAGCTGCTACTCTGCCTCCAAGATGACCAAGATGCATTTCCTAGTGTTTTCTTCCTTTCTAATCCTCTAGATAATAATAATCTAGATAAATCAAAGAAAGCATTTGGTATGACCAAAGTAGGAGTCTACCTTGGTTTCTTTAGTTTGTTTTATTGTGTTTTTTTGCCAAAAGGTATAAACCCATTTTGTTTTTTCCTATCCCAGGAAAAATAGGCTCCATCCCTCACATCTTTGCCAAAGGCCACCTCCTTGGGAATTTCTCATTCCCCTGTATGCTAGGATTCTCCCCTTTTAAACATTCAGGTCATTTCTATGTTTATAAACTCTATATTTGTATCAGGCCTGCTCTGAATTTTCAGGGTCTGGCATCTAGTAAAGGCTCAATAAATGCTGGCTGTAATGAATTCAGGCTGACCTGAGCAGGGCAGTGGCACAGTGAGCACCCTGAGACAGCAGAGTTCTCGTGGGCTCAGCTGCTCTGGGAGGCTCCTTCCTCCTACAGCCCCTGGATCCAAGTGACATATCCACAGCTCAGTAGGGAAGAGATAGACAGGCCCAAGTCTCAGGCACAATACACAGGAGGCACTTGTCTAGCTCCTCTACTATTTCTGGGCAGGACAACTCTGCTCCTCCATGCTCTGTGCTGCCTAGAAACCCTCCAGCCAGTAATCATTCTTAGGTTTCAAGTGTATAGCTCTCAGTTCCCCTTCCCTTGAGAGGGTTAGGCTTGGTGCCTGGGACGACATGCCTCATATTCTCTCTGAATAAAATAAAATTAATACCCTTTGCCCAATAGCATTTGCCATTTATCAATCCCTCCTTTTAAAATATATATTATTACATTTTCTTGCTATCTTTAAAATTACCCTGTGAGCTAATTTTGCACCCATTTTACATATGGGAAAACCAAGGATTGCTGAGGTTAAATAATGTGCTGAAATACACACCCCAGTAAGAGCGAGGACTCAAACCTGGGACGTTTGACTCCAGATCTCATGTTTTCCCCACGTGGGAACAAGGACCATATCTCATGTACTTTGTAACCTATGTAGTGCTTCATAAAGAGTCCTATCCCTTACTGAATGGAATGAAAGGGCTTTCCTATTGATAGAAGCCAGCTGCACAAATCACACCCAAGAAGCACCATGAGAGGCGATTCAATAGGAAGGGGGTTGTGGACCAGGGCTTGACTGTATCCATTATCTGTATGCCTACTGCTAACCTTCTGGGGCCAGTAAACTTTTCACCAATGATTCAAAGCGAAGAATTTCCGATTCCAATAGGACTATAAACCTCATCTGTGTGCTTAAGGCTGGGAAATCTTTTTCCTAAAATATTTGCACCTCACATTGAAATTCTTCCATTCCTTATACTTTATTTTTCCTCCTTTATTAATTCATTTTGTAAATATTTATTGTCTACCATGTGCCAGGTACAATTCTAGGCACTTCATCCCATCTCATCCTCCACCTTCCTTCATCCATTCATTCATTCCTTGAAGTCACTTATTATTAACTGTGTATAAGGCATGGATTTTCATTTGTTCTACATTTTTATTGAACTATCTCTGGGATAATTAGGGAAGAAAGTGAGAAATTTAGCGGCAGTTTTCCCAACCAGCTCCAAGTACCTGCCCCACAGAGATGGCAGTGGGGAGAGGGGGGTGGTTAGGTCCAAATGCACACAGCAGTGAACGGAGTTGAGTTTCAGCCATGCCTTTTACTGACTGTATGATGTGGGGAAACCACTTACTGTCTCAAGAGTCTTGGTTTTATCCTCTGCAAAATGAGGATTACACCACTTACTGCATAGGGCTGTGGAGGATCATATGGGAATTCAAGCAAAAGTGTCTACTCTAGCAAAAGGCTCACTGTGGCCAAAGTTCTCAGCACATGAAATGATGATGTCAGTCCCCAGGCAGCTTTCTTCCTGCCAACACCACCAAGCAGGCGGCTCGGAGGCATCTTGACAACATCGGGCAGCACATGATCTCCCCTAGTCACCTCAGAGAGGCTGTGAGGCAGGGTTACGTTAGGGCAAAAGGCAGTCCAGTCACAGCCTTTGTCTTTATCAGCCTGAGCAGCAACACAGTCTTGGAGCACAAGGCAGTGACATTCCAATTCCCTGACTGAACACTCAAGGAAGGGGGTTCTTGGAAAGAGATGAGGGTGGGAGGGGGCTGACTGGCAGATCGGCAGCCTTTTCTGCTCCACTTGCATTTCCCTTTCAGTAGCTGCCTGTTTCCCAGACCTCTTCAGAAGAGCTGAGCTGCTTTTGTTTTTGTGATTCTGAGGAACAGCTGGGGCACTGAGGGGCAGGTAGGGACAGGAGGAGTGTATTTGGTCCCCTGCCCCTCCCTGGGAGATGCACTTTTTGCCTCACAGGAAACCCTATGCCTTCCACATGCATGGAGGTGGGCCAACTCCCCGATGTCTAGGACTCAGAATGGAATTTTCAGGAAAGCAAGGCATTCCTGCCCTTTGAAGCTCCCATCCTGTTTTCCATCTGTGTGCACTGCAGTGTGGGTGCTCAGTATGTGTGCTTTATGAATGGAAGTGTCCTCATCTGGGAAAAGTCACAAGAAAGAAGTCTCTTCACCTACTGGCAGACACAATTGTAGCTTCCTTCTGGGCTAGTCTGGGATTGAAAATGTGTTCATTCAGTTATAAACTCACCCAGTAAACACCATATTTAACAAACCATGAGCAGTGCACGCTCATGGTCCTTGCCCTCAATGAGCTAACAAGACAACTGTCTCCTAGAAGGGGTGGTCACTTTGTACTTCTGTAATGGAAACCTGCAGTCAATGGAAACTTCCGATGATGAGAACATCTTTCTCTTCCTCATGCCTGGGCCACTCATCCCATAGAGCTTGAAGCTCTCACATAGGTCTGTGGGACAGGGGATGGGGGAACCTGACCTTGAGCTTTGAGCTTTTTACCCTTCTAAAATGGGGCACAAGATCTCAACTCTGCTGGTCTCTCTCTGATCACAACACAACTTTCTTGAGTCTCAGTTTCCCCATCTGCAAGAGGGAAAT
Organism: Physeter macrocephalus; assembly: GCF_002837175.3. Classification (NCBI taxonomy): domain Eukaryota; kingdom Metazoa; phylum Chordata; class Mammalia; order Artiodactyla; family Physeteridae; genus Physeter; species Physeter macrocephalus. Next base: position 19,643,234 of record NC_041222.1, read on the forward strand.
AGTAATACTAGTTTCACAGGTTTCAGGTAAGGATGGAACCAGGAGGGTGCCTTGTAAAATGCTCTACACATGTGGGTTTTCCCCATCTGCAAGAGGGAAATAGTAATACTAGTTTCACAGGTTTCAGGTAAGGATGGAACCAGGAGGGTGCCTTGTAAAATGCTCTACACATGTGGGTTATTAGCACTACAGCCAAAAAAACCCCACCTCAAACCAGGGACCATTTGTAGAAACTGCCCTCTATTGATTGGATGACCTTGAGCAAATTATAATACATTAACTCGCTGTGGCTCAGTTTCCTCTTTTGTAAATGGGAGGCCACCTTGTCTGTTCGAATGCAAGATTGAAAATAACGCCGTGGCATGCCCAGCACCGTGTCGGGTACATAAATGGCGCTCAGGCAGTGGTTCTCTCCCCCGCACCATTCCTTGACCTCATTTCCCCGTGGAGGACTGAGTGACAAGCATTTTCCAAGTCTGCTCGACGCCCCCGCCGCCCCATCGCCTCCTGCCCTGCCCCCTGCCACATCCGCAGCTCGAAGAAATGTAGACTTGGAGAAACTTGCGAAGAAGGGAACCAGCCGCCGGAGCCCGCGCACGCGCGCCTGGGCCGCGGCCAGGATCAGCGCCTGCTAGTTACCTTTCACCTAGTTCGGCCGGCGAGCCGCGCGGGGTAACTCGAGGGCAGACGCGGAGCCCAGTGCGCCTGCGCGCAGCTCGCTCCCAGCCGCAGCTGGGCGGCCAGAATGTCTATTTTTTGGTGGTTTCCGCTCCCCTCTGAAATGAAGGGTGTGGGCTTTGTGGATGTGCCCTAATTTCGAGGTCTGTCGGGGCTGGGCACAATCTCAGGCCGGCGGGGCGACCGAGGCCCCCTGAGCCGTCACCCCCGCCCATCCCTTTGCCTCGGACACCGCATAACTTCTCATCCCCCTTCTATCTGTTGTCTTCACGTTCCGCCTTCTTCCACAGCTGGCCGCGATTCAGCTCTGGCCTCTCGGCGCATCGTTTTCCACAAAACGCGGTTAGGAAAGGAGCCCCGGGCTTCCGAATGGAGCACACACCCGCGGAAAAGCCACGTGGGCACAAAGTTAAAGTTCCCATTTCTGCCAGGGAGGGGCCCGGACCTAACGACAGGTTTGAAGTGAAAAGGAGCACATTCTTGAGGTTTTTTTTGTTTGTTTTTTCTTCGCTTTTCAAGTGGCTACGTTGAAGATAGCCGAGGCTGCCGCGCGCCTCGGGGTTACTGCCGGGCACCGGGCGGGGCGTGAGCGGCGCTGGGGGAGGGAAAGACTTCCTCGCCTTCAGACGCCGCAGTCGTAGAAACTCTTTCAATCGTCTGGCGACGTTTTCAGTTCCCAGTCACACAATCCCAACGACGGTTTTCAAGAGTCCTTGTTATCTCTTCTGCTTCAGGGTCCTCCCTCTCCTGACATGCCACCGATTTAGGCGCAGGGAACACGATCTAAGATACGGAATAAGAACCAGATGCGTGCAAAAAACATACCTCTTCTTCCTGTGGCCTGTTCCCGTCTTCCTTCCTCTGGTTCCTGCAGTACAGCAACAAACCCAACCATCGACCTGAGTGATTTAGGATAAGCCCGGTTCCCTCTCCAGGATGGGTATCTTCACGTGTAAGATGTAGGGGTCAGTACGGATGATCCCCCAGGCCCTTCAACATTAAAGTTTAGGTGACGAATCTTAAGATTTTCAATTTCATAATGTTATGTCTCCTCCATTTCAGACAGGGCTAGCAGGGAATGCTGTTAAAGAGAATTACCGTCAGAGTTACAACGTTGTTCCGTGACTGGACATTTCGAGGTTTTCTAGGTTTCCTTGAAATGTCGTGTAACTGTCTCAACACATTACATTTAAGGTTAAGTATATTAGGTCATTTTCCCAATGTACTAATAGACATGAGGGCACCTACCCCAAATTATATTTCTTTGACTCTGCCATTGCCTCCAGCATGGTGTATAATGCAGCCAGTTTATTCTCTTAATGAGTAAAAGAAAATTCGTGACTAGCAGGGATAGGGGTCTTATGCTTTCATTTTAATATGAATAGATTTTTAAAACTCATGAGCAGATAAATATATCACGTGAGGAAAAAATGTGAAGGCTGAACATAGAGAAACCATTTAGAACAATGTTAATCTGATAAATCCTAAATGAGTCTATACATTTTAACAGAGATTAGTATAAAGTGCAGCACTTAGTTAAAAAATTTACTGACATACTTTATGTGGAGGATGGAAATAAAGTAGCAATAAATACAGAGCTTCTTTACATTTCTACCTTATGTAATCCCTATGAAAATGCTGTGAGTTGACTACAAAATAATGGTTTCCATTTTGCAAAGGAAGAAACGGGGGCTAAGAGAGGTTGAACATCTGGCCCTAGGTCACACAACTAGCATGTGATAAAACGAAATCTAGGGTTTCTAAGACCAGGCCTTCTGTTTGAGGAGAGTGCCTTCCAATAATGGGTTGGTGTGTGTGTGTGTGTGTGTGTGTGTGTGTGTGTGTGTGTGTGTGTGTGTGTGTACTCAGGCGATCATGGAGGTGGGAGTGTGCAGAAGTGGAGAGAACAGATTTGTCTGGAGGTGGGCAGAGGATGGGCATTTATAATTATAATTATTATTATTACAGCTGATATTTATTGAACTTTACAATGTTCCAGGTACTGCGTTAGCACCTTGCATGCATGAATTCATTTAATTCTTTTAACAGCCTTATAAGGTAAATAATATTATTTTTTTCAAATTGATAAGATTTTATTCTGAAGACAAAATATAAAATAAGGTTCCATATAATGGTAATATTCATGTGTCCTTGTATTGGATTTTTTTTTATACAGCAGGTTCTTATTAGTTATCTATTTTATACATATCAGTGTATATATGTGAATGCCAATCTCCCAATTCATCCCACACCCACACCCCACTTTCCACCCTTGGTGTCCGTACATTTGTTCTCTACATCTGTGTCTCTATTTCTGCCTTGCAAACCAGTTCATCTGTACCATTTTTCTAGATTCCACATATATGCATTAATATACGATATTTGTTTTTCTTTTTCTGACTTACTTCACTCTGTATGACAGTCTCTAGGTCCAAACACATCTCTACAAATGACCCGATTTCGTTCCCTTTATGGCTGAGTAATATTCCATTGTATATATGTACCACATCTTCTTTATCCATTTGTCTGTCCATGGGCATTTAGGTTGCTTCCATGACCTGGCTATTGTAAATAGTGCTGCAATGAACATTGGGGTGCATGTGTCTTTTTGAATTATGGTTTTCTCTGGATATAATTGAGTTGCATGAGCTGTTTATATATTTTGGAGATTAATCCTTTGTCCTTTGATTCATTTGCAAATATTTTCTCCCATTCTGAGGGTTGTCTTTTCATTTTGTTTATAGTTTCCTTTGCTGTGCAAAAGCTTGCAAGTTTCATTAGGTCCCATTTGTTTATTTTTGTTTCTATTTCCATTACTCTACGAGGTGGGTCAAAAAAGATCGTGCTGTGATTTATGTCAGAGTGTTCCTCCTATGTTTTCCTCTAAGAGTTTTATACTGCCCAGTCTTACATTTAGGTCTTTAATCCATTTTGAGTTTATTTTTGTGTATGGTGTTAGGGACTGTTCTAATTTCATTCTTTTACATGTAGCTGTCCAGTTTTCCCAGCACCACTTATTGAAGAGACTGTCTTTTC
>NC_041222.1:19647400-19649077 GCF_002837175.3 Physeter macrocephalus
CCCTCAAGACTGCTTTGGCTATTTGGGGTCTTTTGTGTCTCCATACAAATTTTAAGATTTTTTTGTTCTAGTACTGTAAAAAGTGCCATTGGTAATTTGATAGGGATTGCATTGAATCTGTAGATTGCTTTGGGTAGTATAGTCATTTTTCACAATATTGATTCCTCCAATCCAAGAACATGGTGTATCTCTCCATCTGTTTGTGTCATCTTTGATTTCTTTCATCAGTTTCTGATAGTTTTCTGAGTACAGGTCTTTTACCTCCTTAGGTAGGTTTATTCCTAGGTATTTTATTCTTTTTGTTACAATGGTGAATGGGATTGTTTCTTAATTTCTTTTTCTGATCTTTCATTGTTAGTGTTTAGGAATGCAACAGATTTCTGTGCATTAATTTTTTATCCTGCAACTTTACCAAATTCATTGATTAGCTCTAGTAGTTTTCTGGTGGCATCTTTAGGATTCTCTATGTATAGTATCATGTCATCTGCAAAAAGGGACAGTTTTACTTCTTCTTTTCCAGTTTGTATTCCTTTTATCTCTTTTCCTTCTCTGATTGCTGTGGCTAGGACTTCCAAAACTATGTTGAATAATTGTGGCGAGAGTGGACATCTTTGTTGTTCCTGATCTTAGAGGAAATGCTTTCAGTTTTTCACTATTGAGAATGATGTTTGCTGTGGGTTTGTCCTATATGGCCTTTATTATGTTGAGGTAGGTTCCCTCTATGCCCACTTTCTAGAGAGTTTTTATCATAAATGGGTGTTGAATTTTGTCAAAAGCTTTTTCTGCATCTATTGAGATGATCATATGGTTTTTATCCTTCAATTTGTTAATATGGTGTATCACATTGATTGATTTGCGTATATTGAAGTACCCTTCCATCCCTGGGATAAATCCCACTTGATCATGGTATATGTTCCTTTTAATGTGCTGTTGGATTCTGTTTGCTACTATTTTGTTCAGGATTTTTGCATCTATGTTCACCAGTGATATTGGTCTATAATTTTCCTTTTCTGTGATATCTTTTTCTGGTTTTGGTATCAGGGTGATGGTGGCCTCATAGAATTTGAGGCCACAAAATTTGGGAGTGTTCCTTCCTCTCCAATTTTTGGTAAGAGCTTGAGAAGGATGGGTGTTTGCTCTTCTGTAAATGTTTGATAGAATTCACCTGTGAAGCCATCTGGTCCTGGACTTTTGTTTGTTGGAAGATTTTTAATCACAGTTTCAATTTCATTACTTGTGATTGGTCTGTTCATATTTTCTATTTCTTCCTGGTTCAGTCTTGGAAGGTTATACCTTCTAAGAATTTGTCCATTTCTTCCAGGTTGTCTATTTTATTGGCATAGAGCTGTTTGTAGTAGTCTCTTATGATGCTTTGTATTTCTGCTGTGTCCGTTGTAACTTCTCCTTTTTCATATCTTATTTTACTGATTTGAGTCCTCTCCCTCTTTTTCTTGATGAGGTTTATCAATTTTGTTTAAAGAACCAGATTGTAGTTTGATTGATCTTTGCTATTGTTTTCTTTGTTTCTATTTCATTTATTTCTGCTCTGATCTTTATGATTTTTTTCCTTCTACTAACTTTGGGTTTTGTTTTCTCTTTCTCTAGTTCCTTTAGGTTTAAGATTAGATTGTTTATTTGAGATTTTTCTTGTTTCTTGAGGTGGGATTGTATTGCTAT
>NC_041222.1:19657505-19664914 GCF_002837175.3 Physeter macrocephalus
CCTGCCGATGCAGGGGAACCGGGTTCGCGCCCCGGTCTGGGAAGATCCCATATGCCGCGGAGCGGGTAGGCCCGTGAGCCATGGCCGCTGAGCCTGCACGTCTGGAGCCTGTGCTCCGCAAAGGGAGAGGCCACAACAGTGAGAGGCCCGTGTACCACACACACACAAAACAAACAAACAAAACAAAAAAAAACTGCTTTTGCTGCATCCCATAAGTTTTGGATCGTCATGTTTTCGTTGTCATTTGTCTCTAGGTATTTTTTGATTTCCTCTTTGATTTCTTCAGTGATCTCTTGGTTATTCAGTAACGTATTGTTTAGCCTCCATGTGTTTGTGTTTTTTACGTTTTTTTCCCATGTACTTGATTTCTAATCTCGTAGCGTTGTGGTCGGAAAAGATGCTTGATATGATTTCAATTTTCTTAGATTTACTGAGGCTTAATTTGTGACCCAAGATATGATCTATCCTGGAGAATGTTCCATGTGCACTTGAGAAGAAAGTGTAATCTGCTGTTTTTCCAAGGAATGTCCTATAAATATCAATTAAATTTATCTGGTCTATTGTATCATTTACAGCTCATGTTTCCTTATTAATTTTCTGCCTGGATGATCTGTCCATTGGTGTGAGGTGTTATTATTATTATATAATAATAACACTAGTATTGTGTTACTGTTGATTTCCTCTTTTATGGCTGTTAGCAGTTGCCTTACGTATTGAGGTGCTCCTATGTTGGGTGCATATATATTTATAATTGTTATGTCTTCTTCTTGGATTGATCCCTTGATCATTTTTTAGTGTCCTTCCTTATCTCTTGTAACATTCTTTATTTTAAAGTCTATTTTATCTGATATCAGTATTGCTACTCCAGCTTTCTTTTGATTTCCATTTGCATGGAATATCTTTTTCCATCCCCTCACTTTCAGTCTGTATGTGTCCGTAGGCCTGAAGTGGGTCTCTTGTAGACCCCATATATATGGGTCTTGTTTTTGTATCCATTCAGCAAGCCTGTGTCTTTTGATTGTAGCATTTAATCCATTCATGTTTAAGGTAATTATCAATATGTATGTTCCTATTACCATTTTCTTAATTGTTTGGGGTTTGTTTCTGTAGGTCCTTTTCTTCTCTTGTGTTTCCTACTTAGAGAAGTTCCTTTAGCATTTGTTGTAGAGCTGGTTTGGTGGTGCTGAATTCTCTTAGCTTTTGCTTGTCTGTAAAGCTTTTGATTTCTCCGTCAAATCTGAATGAGATCCTTGCCAGGTAGAGTAATCTTGGTTGTAGGTTCTTCCCTTTCATCACTTTAAGTATATCATGCCACGCCCTTCTGCCTTGTAGAGTTTCTGCTGAGAAATCAGCTGTTAATCTTATAGGAGTTCCCTTGTATGTTATTTGTCGTTTTTCCCTTGTTGCTTTCAATAATCTTTCTTTGTCTTTAATTTTTGTCAGTTTGATTACTGTGTGTCTCAGCATGTTTTTCCTTGGGTGTATCCTGCCTGGGACTCTCTGTGCTTCCTGGACTCGGGTGGCTATTTCCTTTCCCATGTTAGGGAAGTTTTTGTCTATAATCTCTTCAAATATTTTCTGGGGTCCTTCTCTCTCCCTTCTCCTTCTGGGACCCCTATAATGCGAATGTTGTTGCGTTTAATGTTGTCCAGAGGTCTCTTAGGCTGTCTTTATTTCTTTTCATTCTTTTTTCTTTATTCTGATCTGTGGCAGTGAATTCCACCATTCTGTCTTCCAGGTCACTTATCCGTTCTTCTGCCTCAGTTATTCTGCTATTGTTTCCTTCTAGTGTATTTTCCATTTCAATTATTGTATTGTTCATCTCTGTTTCTTTTTGAATTCTAGGCCTTTGGTAAACATTTCTTGCATCTTCTTGATCTTTGCCTACATTCTTTTCCCAAGGTCCTGGATCATCCTCACTATCAGTATTCTGAATTCCTTTTCTGGAAGATTGTCTATCTCCACTTCATTTAGTTGTTTGTCTTGGGTTTTATCTTGTTCCTACATTTGGTACATAGTCCTCTGCCTTTTCATTTTGTCTATCTTTCTGTGAATGTGGTTTTCATTCCACAGGCTGCAGAATTGTTGTTCTTCTTGCTTCTGCTGTCTGCCCTCTGGTGGATGAGGCTATCTAAGAGGCTTGTGTAAGCTTCCTGTTGGGAGGGACTGGTGGTGGGTAGAGCTGGCTGTTCCTCTGGTGGGCAGAGCTCAGTAAAACTTTAATCTGCTTTTCTGCTGATGGATGGGGTTGGGTTCCCACTCTTTTGGTTGTTTGGCCTGAGGTGACTGAGCACTGGAGTCTACCCGGCTCTTTGGTGGGGCTAATGGCGGACTCTGGGCGGCCTCACGCCAAGGAGTACTTCCCAGAACTTCTGCTGCCAGTGTCCCTGTCCCCATGGAGAGCCACAGCCACCCTGCCTCTGCAGAAGACCCTCCAACACTAGCAGGTAGATCTAGTTCAGTCTCCTATTGGGTCACTGCTCCTTCCCCTGGGTCCTGATGTGCACACTACTTTGTGTGTGCCCTCCAAGAGTTGAGTCTCTGTTTCCCCCAGTCCTGTCAAAGTCCTGAAGTCAAATACCCCTAGCCTTCAAAGTCTGATTCTCTGGGGATTCCTCCTCCTGTTGCCAGAACCCCAGGTTGGGAAGTCTGATGTGGGGCTCAGAACCTTCACTCCAGTGGTGGACTTCTGTGGTATAATTTTTCTCCAGTTTATGAGTCACCCACCCAGTGTTTATGGGATTTGATTTTATTGTGGTTGTGCACCTCCTACTGTCTCATTGCAGCCTCTCTTTTGTCTTTGGATGTGGGGTATCTTTTTTGGTGAGTTCCAGTGTCTTCCTGTTGATGATTGTTCAGCAGTTAGTTGTGATTCCGGTGGTCTCACAATAGGGAGTCTCTCGTTCGCCAGGATGAAATTTCTTCTAGACTCTGCTGTGTACCTTCCACTCTCTCCTCTTTATAAATAGGACCTAAATAATATTATGGACTCTTTTTGAGCAGCCAAGGAAACTGGGGCCTAAAAAAGAGAGGTGAGTTGTCCAAGTTCTCACAGGAAGTGGTGAAGCAAGGATTCACCCTGGGACTGATTCCAGAGCTCAAGGAGAACCTTTGTTCTAGGGGTTTCCCTTGGCTGAAAACTCAGGATGAATTAGCAATGAATGCGAGCTCAAAGGCACCTCAGGTTGCGTGACTAGAAATACAGGGTAAAGAATGAAGTGAAGGGTCCTGATCTCCTATGTGATGGTCAGAGGCCACCTGGGAGGCTGAGCTTAGATCTGGGCACCATCTATGAAGACATGGACACTTACCATAAGATGACAGCCAGGAGCTGGGGGTTATCCAAGAAGAAGGTCCCATGGAGGAGCTGCATTTGGCTCCTCTGACCTCTGCCACCACCTTGGGACACTTTACATTCCCAAGGCGAAGCACAATATATGAGGCAATGTGCTGTAGTGATAACAGCAAGGGATTCTGAGCCAGATCCACAGAGTTTTGACTCTGCTCATCCCTTCCCAGCTAGATCATCTTCGGTATATTCCTTAACTTCTCTGAACCTCAGATTTCCCAGTTATAAAGTGAGGAGAATCAGGCCTACCTTGCAGCATTGCAGTGAGAATTTATTGAGATAATGTATGTTTAGTAACCATCCTCTCCCTGTTTCCCACCCCCATGCAAACACAGAGCAAGGATGATTTTAATCTTTGGCCAAATAGTTTAATGAAGTCCTTAAAAAGGATAATTTCACATCTTCAGCAAGGTATTTATGAGGCTGAAGTGGTGGTCTTTAAGGTTTTAGCCAGGTTTTTTTTTTTTTTTTTAAGTAGTGGACTGGAAAGAACTTAATGGATTTGTCTGTGTAATGGAACAAGAAGAATTTGGAATCTCAGGCAATCTGAGGCAAGGATTGAGGAGGAGAGATAGTATGGAAAGGGAAGAGCGAGGAGGATTTAGGATCCTGGCAGAAGGCTGAATCCTAAAATGTGGATGTGGTCAAAGACGTTATAAAGAATAGGGATGACTGATACTGAATTTAAAATTGATTGGGTGTTGTAACATAACCCTCCCTTTTCCCAAAGGTTCAGCAAAGTTTGCTACATATAGGAACACCCTGATAAACTTTGTGTGGATATTAAGTTTGAGTTAAACATTTGGGGACACAATGTATAGAACAAAAGAGTCCTCAAACAGAATAATTCTGAGGAAGCTGGTATTTAGAGCCTGAGCTAATGAAGAAATAAATATAAGGTACCCTTGGGAATTCAAGGAACTCTCAAAGTCTGTCTAGCTGTAATTGGCTTTACTTTGCACTGCCAAACTGAGGCAAGGCTGCTCCCTCTCCTCTGCGTGTAAGCACAATTCTAAGCTCATTGACCACTGGTGATAGAAGAGGTTCCCTCAGACCAGGAAGTTATCAGACAAGAAAGTGGAGAAGTAGCTTCAAGTTTGGAGGCTTTCTGCCCGCAGATGAAGGAGCATGTATTGGTATGGTTAAGGAAGACCCCCTATCCCCAGGATGTTTGTTCCCCATGTTGGAAATTCTCTCAAGGAGATGGTAGTTTGCAATAAGTGAGTGGTCTCCAAACACTGCTGAAATGTCCCAAAGGCGGTAGAAGTAAGAGAGCCTTTTGAGGGATGGGATGCTTAGGATGGGTGGAGGGCAGCGCAGGGGCTCTAGGGGAACATGTGAGAGGATGCTGTAGGAGGTGTGAGCTGCAGAGGAACCGGGGGGTACCAAGGACACAGGGTCCTCCAAAGCCCAGGAAAGCTGTAGCTTAGCTGCTGGTAGGACTGCACTACTCTGTCCCACTCCTAGCACCTGCCCTCATTGCAGTTCCCCCAAAGCAACCTCAAGTGGGCTCTTAAGGCCTCTGAGAATTGTTGAGGGCCATGGAATGGTCCTGGAGGGAAAAACATTATTGAGACCTAGGGAATGCCTCCCCCTCCCCCACCCCCATCCCGCCCCACACAAAGCCCTGGTGGCAACTGTAGCCATAGACTGACACTTATTGGAGAGGTCAAAGAAAGGTAGTATGGTAAGACAGACCCGGTGTGGATACTGCTATTAATTACCTTCTCTAAACCTCAGTTTTCTCAAGTATGAAATGAAGATAATGACACTTAACTCACAGGGTTATTTGTAAGATAAAATGAGACATTGCAGATGAGCATGTTTTGAAATAAATACACTACAGAAATGTTATTTCTATTGCTGAGAAACTGTTTTGGGGGCATTGTTTATAATCAGTCATCTCAATTTCCAGCTATATTTTGGTAGTGACTATCTAACGTCACCCCAAAAGAGAAATCAGTAGCATCAGCTGGTTCACTATCTTATATATATTCCATAATTTGTTACACTGAATCTTTCCACTGTGCTACAAGCCAAAAAGAGAGATGAGGTGAGTCAGCTGGCCACTGGGGAAAGTGCTTTCTCATCTATTAAAGTATCTTCCTCATCCATCAAAAGGCTTACCTGCGATTGGATGCTTTTTTCATTTGCTCTCCCTTTTCTTCCTCTGACAAGTCTCTCTGTCCTTCATTCAAATTGTAAATAATTTCCCAGGTACAGACTACCATCTCTTGAGTCCTTCTCCACCCATCCCATCAACTCTCCTTTTAGCAGTGATGCATTTTTTTCCCTCTCACATTCTGGCACCCCCAGCTCCCAAATAGAGATATTTCATAGCCATTCCTGCTCTATAACAAGAAATCAATATACTAAAGGAAAATATAGATTTCTGGGGTGGAACAAAAAGGTTCTAGGAAGCAGAACATCTGTCACCTTCATAAGCTGTGCCAAAGCTTCTCATAATAAGACAATCAAAGTTGCTGTGCCAAAGCTTCTCATAATGAGACAATCAAAGTTCGTTGGCATTTTCCCTTGACTCCTTTCGCTTCATGAACATTTAAGGTAAAGAGCTGTGATGACTTGTTTTATATTCATTTGCTAGATTCAGAATTACCAAATACATTTGTGGGAAATACGGGAATTTAACAATACACAACTTGGAATCATCAGTCATGAATGCAGCATCATCAGAAGGCAAATTAATTGTACTCAGTGTGTAAAGACTGTGGGCCTGAGGAAGAGAGAGTATCCTTTTTTAAAATTAAAGTCGTTATGAAGCCTATAAACTGATAAACACTCAAAACAGTTAACGTAGTTTATTTTATTCCTCACTTTAGTACCACTCGAACCTGCTATTGCTTTAACTTCCACCTCATTCGAATCTTCCATCCATAACCAGACCTAATAATAGCTCTAGTTATTGAATATTTGTTTTCTTCTGAGTATTGGGCTTATTTACTTACTGTATCTCATTTAATCCTCATACCATTACGCAAATAAAGTATTATTTCTCTCAATCTTGAAAATGAAGTGGAAGCAAGGGGGGGATGTTAAGTAATTTGCCCAATGTCACCATTCTTTTTTTTTTTTTTTTGCGGTACGCGGGCCTCTCACTGTCGTGGCCTCTCCCGTTGCGGAGCACAGGCTCCGGACGCGCAGGCTCAGCGGCCATGGCTCACGGGCCCAGCCGCTCCGCGGCGGCATGTGGGATCCTCCCGGACCGGGGCACGAACCGGCGTCTCCTGTATCGGCAGGCGGACTCTCAACCACTGCGCCACCAGGGAAGCCCATCACCATTCTTATGAGTAGCAGGGCTGGCAAGTGGACTTGGCTTGTCTGGCCCAGAGTCCTTGCTCTGCAGCACTATTTAGAATTCCTTCCCTTGTTGCTGACACAAGATCTTCAATTTCCCCCTCCGTATCTGGGTCTGTACTCCTCATCCCAATAAACTACTTTTGTAATACTGCTTTCCTCTTGAACAAACCCAGTCGTTATAATAATAACAATATTAGTTACATTAAAATGTCTACTATATGCCTATCATGGGGCCAAACTCTCACACAGTTAAAATCAGGTCTGGTGAACCCCCTCGCTCCCATCCCTTCTTCATTAGCATTATGTGTAAGAAAATCAGGAAACAAAAATGAAAACAAAAATGGACCGAGAAAGTCCTGGAGTCCCTGAGCTGCAAAATTAAAATAAAAACCACTTTCTGTGTTCTTCACAGAGTCATTGTGAGGATTAAATTAGATAATGCATATAACAGTGGTTTGGAAACTGGCCGGATCTCTACAAAGTATTCTTGTAAGCTATGTAAAGGTCTAGCTGTATGACCTTGGCAAGTCAACAGCTCTAAACCTCCGTTTCATCACCTCCAACGGGAATCGAAGTTCCTACCACTCAGGGGTGTTATGAGGATTAAGAGCTGCTGCCTAGTGCACAATACAGGGTAGTTGAATCTGTATATCACTGATACTCTTTTTTTTTTTTTTTTTTTGCGGTATGTGGGCCTCTCACCGCTGTGGCCACTCCCGTTGCGGAGCACAGGCTCCGAATG
>NC_041222.1:19665005-19669995 GCF_002837175.3 Physeter macrocephalus
CACGGGCCCAGCCGCTCCGCGGAGTGCGGCATCCTCCCGGACTGGGGCACGAACCCGCGCGTCCCCTGCATCGGCAGGCGGACTCCCAACCACTGCGCCACCAGGGAAGCCCCTTCACTGATACTCTTTTAAAGTGTGTTTTCAAGGCCACATTCTTTCCAAGTTTCCCACACATCTCTTCTCTTCCCCTTCCGTGTTCCCCTTTGCTGGCAGTCTCTTCCACTCACATCCCTGAGTCAAGTCTGAACCCTCAGTTCTCTGGCCTGCCTCTGCATTCACTTGCGTAACAGGCTTGCCACCCATAGGAGCTCAGCCACCACTCTACCGAGAACACTCTCCCCTCTAGTTCCTGTCTTGTGCTACAAGTCTCCCCAGTTTCTGACTTTTCTCTTCTCTGAGATCTTCTAGCACAGTGCTGGGGAGCATGTTAAAATGCAGATTCTGATTCAGTAGGGCTGGAGCGGGGCCTGAATGTGTATTTCTGACAGGCTCCCAGGTGATGTTGACGCTGCGAGCCCAAGGGCCAAGCTTTGAAAAGCGAGAATCTAGCTTGTGAGCTACCCCAGAAACCACCTGACCAGCACGGCTCTGATCCTGCAGCCTTTGCAGCAGCTTCCTGAGTCTTTTCAGCTGGGCTTTAGGCCCTCAGCCCTGGCCCTCTCTGATGGAGTCTCTCTTATGTCTCTTCTACCCCTTTCTCCCTGTGACAGAGCCTCCCGTCCCCGCCTTTGGTGGGTATCTGGCCCCATGGAATGAAGACATGTCCTAGTCCCCCCTCCAGCTGTGTATGGCCATGAGACTACATTCTGGAGGTGAGCAGAAGTGGTCTGTGTTACTTTCAGGAAGATTCCTTAAAGGGAGGGGATAGTCCCTTTTTCTCCCTTCTTCTTCTTGTTGGTTGCAGTGTAGTCATGGTGGCTGAAGCTCAACAGTCACCTCAGGCCACGAGGCAGGTGTGACATGCTGAGCATGGCAGAGCAACAGCAGAGAACCAGCCTGAGTTCCTGGTGCCATGGAGAGCTACACCCACTCTGCACTGACTGCCCCCAGACTTCTTCCACATGAGCGGGAAAATGCAAGGTGTGCTTGTTTAAGCCACTGATATTTGGCTTCTTCATTTCTCACAGTTTAACCCGAACCATTTGGCCCTGCTCACCACTAAACTCCCCTCCTTGCTTGTGTCAAGGGGTGGCAGCTGGTGTGCTCCACCTCAGCCTCTGAGAAGTATGGTGGTTTCAGCCGCACTCCAGGCTCTACGTGGGTCACATCTCCGGAGGTCTTCTCCATTTCTGTTTTCCACTACACTCGTTTCCCCTCCCGAACCCTGTGTCCGTGGTCCTCTAAGAATCATGTGGTGCCCTTTGAAATACAGACTGCTGGGCCCATGCCTGGAGTTTCTGGTACTAGGCCTGGGAGGGGGCCCCCAGGAATCTGCATTTTAACATATACCTTCAGGGATTTTGGTGCAGGGCGTTTGTGGACCACATACTGAGAAACCCTGCCCAAGTTTTGTTTTACTTTGCTAATTTATAAAATTATGAAATATTGCAATCCCATACAGAAAAACAAAATGAATAATATAACAAATACTTACAACGGAGCTTTGTCAAATTTTATTTATTTTAACTGTTGTAAAGTATTTCACACTTTTATAAACCAAAATTTATTCTTCTGTTGATGGACATTTAGGTTTTTTCCAAATTTGGGGCTGTTACAAATAATTCTGGAGGGGCTTCCCTGGTGGCGCAGTGGTTGCGCGTCCGCCTGCCGATGCAGGGGAACCGGGTTCGCGCCCCGGTCTGGGAGGATCCCACATGCCGCGGAGCGGCTGGGCCCGTGGGCCATGGCTGCTGGGCCTGCGCGTCCGGAGCCTGTGCTCCGCAACGGGAGAGGCCGCAGCAGAGGGAGGCCCGCATACCACAAAAAAAAAAAAAAAAAAAAAAAAAAAAAAAAATTCTGGAATGAACCTTCTTGGATATAGCTCCTTGTGCACACTTGGGGGAATTTAAAATACACTGTACATAAAGTTTACCACCTTCATCACAATTATAAAGGGGACTTTACCTACATGGTTCTACCTTGAAATCTTATAACAACCCCAAGAGGCTGCCTGAAGGGGTAGTAACCTCCACGAAACCCTTCTAGCATCTTCCTCCAATTGTTCTTATCACCACTCGGTATGTTCCTTCTCTGCATCATACACTCAAGTGTCTCCGTAGTTCACACTGAAAACAACTGGCATGGTGGATATTGCTAGTTCCTGTCTCATATCCATTCATCCTTCTTTCGTTATTACCAGAACATCAGTTTTGTATGGGATGGCAGCATGCCCAGTTTTTTTAAAAAAAAAAAACAAACAAACACATTACTCTCTATCTCCCATGCAGCTGCGCTGGGGGCAGGGTTGGGGTTGGGGGGACTCTGGCCAGTGAGGCTACTTGGGAATCTGCAGGGGACTTTTCTGGGCAGCTACTGGAAAGTCTTGCTTTCTTCATACCTGTGCTGTGCCTTTTCTCTTCTTTCTCATCCTCTTCCTCCTCCTTCTTTTTATCTGAAACAAGGGTGAGAGGCTGGAGGTAGGGCCCCTGCATTGACCCAATGAAACCGAGGCCATGTGTGGAGTCTGGTGAAGCAAACAGACAGGGAGCCTGAGTACTTGATGGCATTGTGGAGCCTCCATACAATCCCGAGCACCCACAAGAGAAAGAAACCTGTATTTGATTAAGCCTTCACAGTCAGCTTTCTGTTCCATGCAGGCAAATACAATCCCTAACTGCTACTTAGAATTTCACTTCACTTACTCATGTTTGCCCTATCTTTCTTTCAGTCTATTGTGGACTGGAGATCTCCCTTCCATCAGAACAGATTCTTGGAGTGTGCTGGTCTGAATATAGGTGATCATAGGTGAATGGTTTAGGCTAATTAACTAAAATTTGATCTTTAATATGGTAAATTCCAGGCCATTTGAGGCTATCCCCAAACCATTTAATTGAATGATTCAGATTCTCTGTCACAAGAGATTCTAATTTTTATTTTAATCTGACTCTTAGAAAATAGCTCTGGTAAAGAATGCAAATGATTTCTTACACCTGAAATACTGATTTAAACATTGTCTTCATAAACTTAGACTTCTGTGCATTTAAGTTTTAAATAGTAACATAAACCCTAACACTTAGAGTAAAGATCTAATATAATAATCTTATATAGATTATTTCCTTCAAAACTAGGATTCACTTCTAGGGTTGGAAATTCAAATAATTTGGAAAGAGCTTTCGATAGTTCTGCTGAAATGTATCGAGACAAACTGTGCCATTTTGAATGGTGAGCATTAGTGTCCACCGACATTTCATTTGGATCCTATAAGCATCTTCCCGACAAATGCACACTTATTTTTCTGCTTGGCTTCAGTAATGCCAAGCTACCTCATAGGAGGGCTTTGCAGAAATACTAATGAATATGATTGTCATGCACTTTACAAATATAAAATGCTACCACAATGCACAAAACAATGAGGTGGCACCATGTGTCTGAAATATGCCGTTCGATGCAACTCTAGAAGAGGCACTGAAGTCTTGTAAAATAGTCATCTAGCTATGTTCAACGGACACCCACAGCCAAAACTCTGCCTTGTGTTTTGGAAAATTAATTTTTCATTTTTAATTGTTACTTTTTAGTGGTGTTTGGTATCATCTTACCTCTGATTTAAACAATAATTCACTTGAGAATATCAGGTTCATACTTATAGTAAGTCATTTATACAGAATGAATTATACTATTATAAATGAATTAATAGTTTATAATTGGTAATAGATTACAGATGAGCTGCTATTCATGAAAATTTAAAAAACATTAAAATTCATCTTAAAAAACAGAAATTAGGGCCTGATCTCCCTCCAAATAAGGCATTCTTTGCTTTTCCAGTAACACAGTTCATTCATTAATTCAACAAATAGTTAGATGACTACCATCAACCAGACATGGGGACAGGAACTAAGGAGAACTGTGGTGAGAATTAAATGGCACAACATATATGAAAACATCTGGTACACTCTTGGTTGCTACTCAAGAGAACCAAAAACAGAGGGGCCTCAGAGAATAGAGGAGGCAGTCTAGACTGAGGAGAAGATGGAAATAATGCCAGTCTGTTCTGATAAGGGCTTTGGAATGGAAGGTGAGAACTTGGGGATTGCTCCCTATAACAGTGGTCAAGCCACTGCAGTGCCGGAGGAACAGAAGTGAGGCCAGGGAGGACTAGAACTGTAACGCTCAATGAGATAGAGGATTTGGAATAATGAATCAAAGGTGAGCTTCCACCATGTTCGGTCTGCAAACATGATTGCCCAGTGACCACCTGCCCTGATCAAGAGGACTTTAAACTGACCTTGGTCGGGGAGGGGGAGAGGCCTAGATCAACCTGTTAAGCAAGTTACCATGGAGTAGACACAGTATTGAGAGAAGAAAAAAGGTGTAGGAGTTTCCCAATGAGTCACATGAGAAAATAATTGGGGAGGGAGTTGGAAACAATACAATTCTTAGAGCTTCAGATATCCATATACCAATAGGATGTGCATAGGTAATAAACAGCATGCAATTGACATGATAACAGAGGACAGTAAATACAGTCTCTTAAGGTGCATTGAGCTGTGGTAGTATGGGAATCAACCCACTTGCTGCCAGTCCCTATTGTCAGATAAAAGGACTTCTGTGATACTGAATGTGAATCATTTAGCACGGTGCCTAACACAGGGTAGTTATTATTTGGAATAGAAAAAAATAGCTATAAAATCCTTGTAAATTCCTGATCTTCTCTTCACCCCTACTCCCATCTCTGTAAATGCACCATAATCTATCCAGTTTTGCAAGCCTAGAAACCCAGCACCCTCCTGACTTTTTGAAGCATACACCAAATCTTGTTGACTTGGGCTTCCCTGCTGGCGCAGTGGTTGCAAGTCCGCCTGCCGATGCAGGGGAACCGGGTTTGCGCCCCGGT
>NC_041222.1:19670064-19690064 GCF_002837175.3 Physeter macrocephalus
GCCGCTGACCCTGCGCGTCCGGAGCCTGTGCTCCGCGACGGGAGAGGCCACAACAGAGGGAGGCCCGCATACCACAAAAAAAAAAAAAAAAAAAAAATCTTGTTGACTTTAACTCATAAATATGGCATCAGTGCATTTCTCTGTCTCTCCACTTTAGTACATCACCATCATCTCTGGGTCTATTCCAATAGTTTCCCAGAGAGTCTCCCCCAGTTCCACTCTTACTCCACTCCCATCTATGCTTTACCATGCAGTCAGGGCCTTCGATTTAAAACAAAATCCATTCATGTCTTCTCCTATGTAAAACCCATCCCCTGTTCCCCATCATTCAGCGTAAAGACAAAGACCACACTTTAACAGAGCCGACAGTGCCCATGTGTTCTAGCCTCTACCTGCCTCTCCAGCCCCATCTCTCTGTCCTTGTCCACCAACTTTCAGCTCCTAAAATATGCCAGGCTCCTTCTTTCCTTAAGATCTTTGAAGACGTTACTTTGTTTGCATAAGACGCTTTCCTCTGTCATCTTTGCCCAGTCGACTCCTACTTATCCTTCAGATATCAGTTTACCTGTCGATTTTCTCTGAGAAAGCCTTCCCTGACCACTGGGTAAGGGAGTTCTCCTAGAACACATACCTGTAGCAGCCTCTGCTTTTCCTCACCACAGTTTGTAACTAGTTTTTATAAAATTATTACTTTAATGGCTCTTTCTCCCACTAGACTATGAACAACATAAGGGCAGGGGCTATGTCTGTTTTGCTCACTGTTATAGCCCCAAGACCTAGCAAAATGCCAAGCAAATGGTGAAATACTATGTATTTGATAAATAAACAAAGCATCTATGATATACATCAGATTTGAATATTAGATTAAAAATTATGATACAGGATGTTGATAGTGGGAGAGGCTGTGTGTTTTGGGGTGGGTAAACAAGGAGTATATAAGAACTCCCTACCCTGAACTCAGTTTTGCTGTGAACATAAAACTGCTCTAAAAAATAGTCTATTAAAATTTTTAAAGCTATTATGCAAAATTTCAAATGTATGCAAAATTAGAGAGAATAGTATAATGAATGGAGCCCCATGGACCCACCACCTTAGATCTTAGTATCATTTGAATGTTCAGGGTGACGAGTGAAATAATTTCTCTTTAAATTGACTTCAGATTTTACAACTGACATAAGAATAAAATGATTGACATTTATATATTCTTTGGAAATTATAAATGATAATTTTTAAAAAAGCATAATAAATATGTCTTCACATTTGGGACTTTTTAGTCCCTAAATGGTCCTAATGCACTCTCACAGCTATCTGATTTTATAGTGCGTATAGCATTGGCCAATTCACTATGTCATTTGGACATCAGAATGCACTGGTCCCCTCAAGAGCATTTGAAATCAACATGAAAACCCTAATTCATTCCAATGACCACTCACCCTCACACTTCAGCACTTTTAGACAAAAGCAAAGACAATTAGCCACTGTGAGTTACACACACACACACACACACACACACACACACACACACAGCTTTGGACACAGAATGACTAAGATGTTTACCCAAAGAAATACATAGTTTCTTGAATGTGTTGGGCTGCTTCCCACCCCCTAGGTCTTTTCACTTGCTGTATCTCTGTCTAGGTGATGCCCCTGGCTTGATCCAGTGGACTCCCAGTCATCCTTCAGCTCTCAATTCATGACCCCTCTCCTGAGGAGCCACCGCTGATCTTCCTACTCTCTCCCTGACATAGATGGCCTTCTTTGTGTTCCCAGTATTATCCTTTGCTAACCTCTGACCCTATACTTGATTTACGTTTTCTGTCTTCCAGGTGTCTGTAAGCTATGTGAGAACAGAACCATTGAACTGTATAGAGAAGCATTATAATGTAGGAATTAAGCAACAACATATAAGCTTCAGAGTTTATGAAACCTGGCTTCAGATTATGATCCCAGCACCTGGGAAGACTTATGCAACTGGCTGTGAAGCCTTAGGCAACTAAGCTGAGCCTTTGTGAGCCTATGTGCGCTTTTGTCACATTTTAAGTGACGATACTAATACATACATCGCAGAGTTGTAATAGGGTTGTGAGAGATTATGAACATAAAGCATTTAGAAGAATGAGTATCAAGGACATAGTTACTTCTCAATAAAAATATGTTGAAAGAAAGAAAAAGAAAGAAAGGAAAAAGAAAAGGAAAGAGGAAGGAAGAGGAGTGAAGGCCCACGCAAAAAACAAATGGATGAAAAATCCCCACATTTGTTAATCATTTTTAATCTTGAGGATTGCTCTCCTCTATTTAGTTATGGCGAAATTAGAGGGACTTTTACATTTTGAAGCTGAAATTCTTCCAGTGCACTCTTTCTTTTATGAAGAAAAACATGCTTTTTAATTCTTTTAAAGCCATTACTCTGAGGGGGAATGCACAGATTTGCCTTTCCATCGGCTGATGTGATTTCCATCTTTCAACTGCTCGTTTGTATCCTTGGGCTCATTCATTTTTGATGGGCTTCATAGTCTTTATTAATCTGAAAATTATATTTACTGGGCACCTACTAGTACAGAGAATTACAGCTAACACAATATTGAAACAACGTGGTCTTTTCAACTTTGCTTTCTAATCACCCAGGAGTTGGCAACACTAAGTGTGTGTGTGAGGTGAAGTGGTGGGTTAGATGACCGACCCAATGTGTGTAGCTCATGTACTTGGGCATCTTGTTTCTGGAACAGGGGCTCTGAATAACAGGTACTTTTATCTTTCTCAGAAAAACTCAATTTTGAGCTCCTGCTATATGCCCGGCACTGCTGTAGACACAGCAGGGGACAACAAGGGAAGTAAGACTCAACTCCTGCCCTCAAGGAGCTGACTACTGAATAGGGGGAATTAGACACGGAGATAAGAACAAGCTAAAGAAATGTCACAGGAGAAACACAAGAAAGTGCTTGAGGTTTCAAAGGAGGGAAGGGGTATATCAGGTTGGAGATATTACAAAAGACTTTACTTGCTCATCCATTCATCCATTCAATGAAAAATACTTATTAGGTGCCTATTATAAGCCAGGCACTAAGGTAGCTATTAAGAATAAGAGATAAATGACCCAATATTCCTAACCTCAAAGACTTAATAATAAAGTGGGAGGGACACATATGTAAACAAACAATAACATTCCTCCATTCGTTCATTTATTTAACATTTATCATCTGTTAAGTTCCAGGCTCAAGGATGAAATAAACATGGTCCTTCTGGTAAAAAGAACCCATAATATAGTTCAGGTGATAGGCGTATAAACAAAAAAATTCAATCCAGTGTGTTAGGTGCCAATGTTAATTGTGAAATCAGAAGGTGGAGGGTGAAGGGACAGTTAATTCTTTCTGGGGTTAGGGAAGTCTGAGGGGAACACAGTGGAGGGGATATTAGAGGATGAACGACTTTGCCAGGCAGTTGTAAAGAGGGAAAAGGGTATTTGAGGCAGGCTGTACGACCGGCTGGAATAAGAAGCAAGAGTCAAGATGTACTGGAGATGGAGGCTAGATTGTGGAGGGCTTTGAAGCCCTGCAGCTAGAAGAATGGAATGTCAAGGAACTTGTTAGGAGACCAGAAAGATAAAAGCATTCAATTAGGAAGAAACAGCATTCCTCAGGAAGAAGTTTCCTCTTCTTGGATTTTGATAGGTGCAAATAATGGAGAGAAGGAATTCCAAGAAGAGAAAACAGCTTGAGCCAAAAGCAGAAAGCTCACACATACATACGACTGAAGAGAGTAGTGAAAGCCTATGGGAGCAGCTTTTCCTGTGTGTCTAATTCCAGACATGCCATGTGTCTGGCCCTGACTCGGACCACTGTACAAATTAACACAGCAGGGATAGCCCCCATTCCCTCCTCTGTCTTCTTCAAGGTTCAGTGTTGGGGATTCAGACTTTTTTGAAGTTAGGAGACCAAACTTGTTTTTAAGGCCTCCAGATCACATGGCTTTAGAGCCCTGTGACAGAAAGGGACCTGAGGCTCCAATGGACTGACCACTAGACCCGGCTCCTCCTTCCAGACTGACCTATACCAAAGCCTCTGCCCTGCGTTGGCGGCTGGGGAGGCCAGAAAGGAACATGCCTGTTTTCTCCTTCTGAGTTTGGAAGTGACTGAGAAATAAGACTAGGAGGCAGACCACTGGAGATCAAAATATCAGCTTTATTTATTGATAAAGCTGACCTGCAGCCAGCTGGGTTCCAGAAATGCCCCTCCTGATCTTCGCTTACCCTTCAAAGCTGGCTTAGCCACGCTCAACGGCAGAACGGAATGCAGGTGTCCTGTTCACAGGCTGGCTCTAAAAGGATTCACAGAGAGAGAAAAGGCAGGGGCAGATTCACCAGTAGGGTAAGTCACCCCTTCCCTTGGGGCAGGGAGAAGCCGGAGAGTTCCTTCATACTTTTCCATTTCGGGGAAGTGACTTGGAAATTCTCTTCTTTCTGTGGAATGTGAGAAGCAGGGAATAACTATCGATGCCCCCCTGCCCCCCACATCCCACCAGACACACTCACACTGACTTCACCCTTTTTGCCTTGTAGGATTTTTATTTTCTACTGCCCAACTAAGCACTTAGCTATTTACTCCGAAGTGGGAACCCTTTCTCTCAAGTCTGCAAGCTCCTTAAAGTCAGAAAGCATCATCTGGTGTTTTTAAAAAATCTCTTCCCTCTCATAGAGACTAGGAAGAAAGAAGGGAAGGAAGGAGGGAGGAAGGGAGGGAGAGAGGGAGTGAAGGCAGGAGGGAAGGGTAGCCCTAGGCTGTGCTGACTCTGACTCGCTCCTCAGCTTTCCCAGCTCCAGCCGCCCCCCAGGCTCTCTGCTCCCACAGCTGGAGTCAGAGTCTTTAGCCCAGGCTTTGGGACCAATCCTGAGGGCCGTGACTCCTGACCTAGTCTCAGGTCACCCTGTTCATAGAAGGGGGCTCCTGCCTGCAGCTCAGTCCCTGCCAAATAAATGTCTTGCTTTCATTCTGCTTATTCCAAGTGGCCCTTCTGGAGGTTGAGTTCTCTCCCAGAACCTTCACTCTTAAGGTAGAATCCTTGTTTCTGGCCTCCTGCACTGCCTATCTGGGCTGATTCTGCCCCTGATAGGGTGATGCTGCAGCACCCTCTTCCCTCCTCCCAGGCTCCCCCTTCTTGATGAGCCCTTCCCTGACCATTTGTACTATTCACAGCAAGTCTTGCTGGGTTTTGAGCCCCCAGCTTCCCTCTCTGATTTGGCCTGTTTGTTGTCGCTAGATCCCTGGTTCTGACATCAGGAGGATGATTTCGTTGAACAAGCACAACAGCAGTAACACACATCCAAATGAGGGCTGTCATTTGAAGGAGTCACCTGGGAAGTTTGCATTACATGTCTAGTCCAGGGATGCTGCTATTGTTCCACTTTGTATGTGGGGACACTAAAGCTCTGGGAGCTTTGGAACCCACTGAGACCACACATCAAATTACAGGAGCAGCTGAAACCTCCCCCTCTGCTGTCCTTCCATGTGATTCTCCTTCCAAGGAGCTTACAGGCCACAGAAGTGATCTCATAACTCTATAGCAGTAGTTGTTCATCTTTTTAAAATCATGGAGTCCTTGGGGAATCTGATAAAAGCTAAAGACATGATCCCTCAGGAAAATACACATACACTCAAAACTTCCACACACACACCAGGATGAGAACCCCTATAAACAAACAGACAAACAAACACCTTCCCCCAAATTTCAACAACTATTATGCAGCATGATTGTCTTCCTCATCCTCTAGACTTTCATCCCAGATAACTTCTGGCTGTTCCCAAATATCAAATCCCTGAAGGGACGAGACGTTCCTTCCAGTGCTGAGGAGGTCCAAAAGAATGTGCTGTAAAACTCAAAAGGCATTTCCACAAAGAGCATTCCAAAGATGTCTGAAGAAAGCCAGGGTGCCTGGAAAGCACGGCTTCTCCAGATGACCACCTGGAAGAGGATAGCATCTGTGTTCCTGTCCTGGTTGGCTCTTAAACAATCAGTCCCTTTCCCTGTCAGGCAAAGCTCACAGAGAGGCTTTGGTGTGATAACGTCCCATCTGCTAAGTCAATGAGGGGCAGTTCCAAAGCTCAGAGGATACTTCCTCCATGCAGCCTCAGGGGCCTCTCCAGGCAGTTACACGCTTCTTCCTTCCTGTCCCAAAGCTTTGTGTAAATCTGCATCTCTACTCCCATCTCTACCTCTGCCAACAGACTCTGAGCACGGACCTGAATGGCAGACACTGGATTCATGCATGTCATCACTGGACATTTACCAAGAGACCACCACGTGTTAGCACCGCAGACGCCATGGTGAACGAAACAGTGCTGCAGACTCTCAAGAAAGGCAGACAAACAAGACGTGGCCTAACGCTTATCCTCTGGGAAATACAGGGTGCTTCATGGTTCAACCTGTCCTTGGGGAAGGGCACCTTTTAAGCTAAAATGTGATGTCTATCTTTCCAGAGCCCAGCACAAAGTATGCGTTTAATCTTAAACGTTTCCCTCAGCAAAATCCTCTGTTTGCTGGAGGGCTCACTCGCTGAGGGCAACTGCTCACTAATTTAAGAGAGGCTGTGGCGAACCCGAGCTTGACCATTCGGAAAGGCAACTTGCATCAGGTTCAGCTGGTTACCTCCTTTAGCTGTTTGTGAGACATTTGTGAAGTGGTGGAAAAAGCAGTGGATTTAGAACTCCTTGAGGCTGTGGTCCTGAGGCTTTGTCACCAGCTACATTCGTGAGTTCTTGGGTCACTCGGTGTCTTTTCGTATATTGATGTCACCTTCCAGAGCAAAGGAAGCTATGAAGCCCTGTTCAGACTTAAACGCGTCATTTCTAGCTATCCATCTGTCTAATCTATCACCTAGCTGGTTCCAGCTTTGCAGGAGGAGGACGGGGTGACTAAATTTCGGAGACCTGCTGAGGGCATTGCTTTGTGGGGCCTGTGCCTCAAGCCTTTTGCTGCCTCACATGACATGGATGTGGCAGGGAGGGGGCAGTTTGAATTCCAGGCGGGCTAAAAGGCCTTGGCTGAGAGGCTCTAACAGATTTCACAACACAGCAGGGAAAGGCTTCCCAAGGAGAGACGGGAGAGGGCGGGTGTGCGTGTGGCTGCAATTCTGCACGTTGGACAAGGCCAGGAGAAGGGAGAGTCCCGAAATGCAGGATGAGGTAGGGCGAGAAGACAGTCGGACAGCTCCCCTTATCTCCCTGCCGACAACCGCGCTCCCGCAAGCCGTACCACCTCAAACCGGCCTAGGGCCCTACCTCTGTCCCTCGCCCCCCAACGCGCCCGGAGAGGTGCGGGTGGAGCAGGCCGGCTTGCGCATGCGCGCCGCTGCGGCCAAACACTGAACAGAGCCCATCGCCTCTCCTTTTATCTCCTGTTGTGACTCGGGCTAAACCCGCAGCAGCTTCAGAAGTCCGTAGGCGGCGGGACGCGGTGGAGGTAGGAAGAAAAGAGTCAAGAAACGCTTGAGCCTAGAACTACAACTCCCAGCAGACACCGGGTCGGCCACGCCTTCTTGTGGGCGGGCCCGAGGGGGCCCCGCGGCTTAAAGCGGCGAGATCTCCTCGCCGAAACTGCTGGGCGCTGAGCGCGCGCTTTCTGTCCTGAGCTGGGCAGAGTGGCGAAGCGGTGGTGTCTTTCCGTTTTTGCCGCTTTGTACCCGAACTAGCAAACACCACAAAACAAATAAACTACAGTCAAGCGCGTTTAGAGGCTTCTCTCAGGTTCGGCAACTTGTTGCTCCTGCTTCACAAATTCTGAATTGTCCATTTAGCAAATGAGAACCTAAAAAATAGCTCGTTTGTTAAATTTCTGTAAGATGAATTATTTTCCCAACCATGTAGGAGCAACTTTATTTTCTAGTTTGCAGGTGGCAGTGGCTGATGTTTAGTCTCACTTTTTTTTTTTTGTAAAGACTCAATAAAAGGGGAGTCTTAAATCTTGCAGTAAATCATCCTGAAAAAGTAAAAGCTTATTTGTTGATTTGATAAATGATCTACTTTAATTTTCTAAGTTTTAACTTTTGTGATGAAGTGTCTTTAAAATGCAGCGTACTTGAAATTATGTTTTAAGGTGTAGATTTTAAAATGTACTTTTAATTGTAACCTAATCTTTGAATAGGATGTAGAGGGGTGAGGTTTAAAACTGCTATTCTGCTTCTTGCTGTAGGGAAGAGAAAAGTGATGACCGTTAGCATGAGGAATAGCTACCGGAATAGTGCTATTGGGGTCCTAGGTCCTCATGACTATACTGGGTTTCTTGAACAAAGTAGTTTCTTGTATCAAGAACTGACAGTTTTACTGGGTTAAGGCGCTAAAATTTAAGAACTTTCCTTTTCCCTTCCTACCTCAAGATCTAACCCTGATTTCTCACAGCCACTAATAAGCCACCTCCAAATGCCAACAATGAACTTTTGTTTTTTGCAAACAAATACATTTTAAAGGCCTCAAAGGGAATCAATTCAGAACTTGAATGCAGAATAGTTTTAGAGTTTTTTGGGGGTAGGGGCATGTCACAACTTTAGCCTGCTGAGATTTATGATTATGTATGCTTTCAGTCTGTGTAGTGTGGCATTTGAGGATAATATGAAATTGGCCAACTTTGCCAAAAATTAACAATCTGTGTAATTTTTATTTGTTCTTTGTGTGGCGGGAGCTCAGCAATAGGCATACTGAAAACTGGTAATAATAGTTGGTGTATAGTGATTTTTGAGAAGACTAGAGTGTAGCTATTATGCTCTAAACAAACCCTCCATACATTCTGAAACATTAAATAGGGGAGAAAGCAATACTCGTGATATTTGGTAATATTTAAAATTTCCCCAGATCTCAAATGTTCCCTTTACAGTCACGAACAGAACATGTTTTCTGGCTATCAGCTCTTTAAACATTCAGTTTCTCAAGTCTTAGCCAGCAGAGTAAGACAAGACAGCATAAGATATAAGACAATGTTACTGTGTACAAGAAAATTTCAAGAGAATGTACAGAGTATTAACACTTTTAAGAGAAGGCAGCTGGAAATAAGGGCAATATATAGTAATCAAATTTGTTCCCATTATCACAAACAAAGGACAAACATCAATTTGACAAAAGATGCCACTTACAGTAGCAACAAAAACATTAGGAACCTAGAATAAATCTTAAAAAAAGATGTGCAGGATTTTAATGAAGGGAAGTATAACACTTTGTTGAAAAACATTAAGAAAACATTTATAAATGGATGGATACATTGTGTTCATGGATGAAAGGACTCTATATTCTTAAAGCTGTCAATTCTCCACAAATCTATACCTTTAATGTAACCCAAATCAAATTCTTATTGCATTTTTAGTGTATGTATGTTTACATACACTAGGTAAATATTTAGTGTATTGAGAATTCTGTGTGTGACTTGACAAGCTTATTTTAAAATATATTTGGAAGATCAATGGTTCATGAATAACAAATTTTTAAAGAATAAGGTGGGGACCCTACTACATATCAAGACTTCTTATAAAACTGTAGTAATAAGACAATGTGGTATTGTTGCTGGAATAGGCAAATAGAGAACAGGTCAGGGCCTGTGCATATAGGAGGGCTTATGTGATATGTCACTGGGAGAAGATGGACTATTCAATAAATGGTGCTTAGAACATTTAGTTAACCACATGAAAAAAAAATCTCTCTCAACTTACTAACTAAATAAACAAATAAATACATTCTGATGGATTAGAGACAAATTTGAAAAGCAAAACTTTAAAAATTTTAGATGTTCTGCTATATATCTTTATGAACTTGGTCTAAGAAAGGATTTCTTAAACAAGCTACATAAAGTTTAAACCATGAAGGAAAAGATAGGTAAATCTGAGTATATTAAAAACAAGTAAGTGGGAATTCCCTGGTAGTGCAGTGGTTAAGACTTGGGCTTTCACTGCTGTGGACCTGGTTTTGATCCCTGGTCGGGGAACTAAGATCCCTCAAGTCGCACAGTGTGGCCAAAAAAAAAAAAAAATAAAAGCAAGTAAGCAAACAAAACTTTTGTACATTAGAAAACACAAGTGAAATGGCAAGGCACACACTGGGAAGACATTTACAACTCAAAGAGAGACAAAAGATTAGTATTCAGAATATTTAACTACTAAAAATCACTTAAAACAAAGACAAATGTTACAGTGTAATGATACAATATAATAGTGAACTAAGATATGACTTGGCAATTCCCAGCAGAGGAAAACCGAATGGCTGATAGTGAGATGTTCAACCTCCCTGGTAATCAGGGAAATACTGATTAAAACAAGAAGACATCGTTTCACATTTATCTGATTGGAAAAATTAGTAAGACCAATAATATCCAATGTTTTCAAAAATGTCAAGCAACAGGAACTCTCATTTACTGCTGATGTTAGTGTAAATTGGTTGAGTTTGACAGTATCATGAAAAGTCAAGATTACCAAGCAATTCCACTTTGGACATACATTCTAGAGAAACTCTTGTATGTATGCATAAAATGACATGTTGGAAAATATTCATAGCAACAACAATGATGATAATCCAAAATAGAAAACAATGAAAGTGTCCCTCAAGAGAAGAATGGATGAGTAAGCCAAGTCATTCAATGGAATACTATAAAGCAGTGAAAATGAATGAATTAGAACTGCATTATCAACATGTATACATCTCAAAAAACATGATTTGTGCAAGAAGAACAAGTTATAGAATGATGTATACAATGTCAGCATGTTACCATTTACAAAAAGTTTGGAACATATGAAACAATACTAGTTATGATTATGGACACTTTCATATGTAGAGAAAGTATAAAAAAATACATAGGATTAATAAACAGCAAATGCAAGGGGAAGGAAGGAAGTAAAATTGGAAGGAGCTTCAAATGTGTCTGTAACATATTATTCCCTTATTTCTTGAAATTGTCCATTTAAAAAAGGAAAGAAAAAGATGGACTGACCTGTCTGGTGAACTGAAGTTACACTTACATTTTCAAATAACTTTCTGAGTTTCCTTTATAATTCAATCCAATGAGCCATCACTCTCTCTCCATAGGATCCCTTGGCATAGAGGACTAAGGCATGGTGGGGTCTTGCTGACAGCCATCTGCCCAGCTTTCTACCTCCACATTTCTACAGCGCAGTGGGACTAGTGGAGATAACATGCTTAGCTGGCATTGAGGAGTTTAAATCTGGCTGAGAATCCTTATTCTAGGAGCAGGATGGGTGCAGCCTGAGAGCATGGCTCTCTACCGCTGATCTCTGGTGGAGGCCAATAAAAGCTGCCATTTTAAGCACTTAAACACCTCATCTCTCTGTAGGCATCTTCCAATCAAAATGGGCAAATTAATCTATTAAATCCCAGACGCTAGTGGATGGCAGCTGAGCCAAATTCTTGAATGAGGGTCTCTTCCCCCCTCTTTAATTGGTTTTCAGTTTTAGAAAAGGTGCTTTTGGGGGTAGGCATAATGGGTGAAGGTGGTCAAAAGGTACAAACTTCCAGTTATAAAATAAATAAGTCCTGGGGATGCAATGTACAGCATGATGACTATAGCTAATAATATCGTATTGTATATTTGAAGGTTGCTAAGAGAGTAGATCTTAAAAGTTCTCATCACAAGAAAAAATATTTTTTGTAACTATGTATGGTGATGGACTTATTTGTGGTGATTATTTTGCAACATACACATATATCAGATCATTATGTTGTACACCTGAATTAATATTATGTTATATGGCAATTATATCTCATTTTTTTAAAAGGTGCTTTTAGAATCATTTGTTAAAGGGTTGAAATGACAAGAAAGCCACCTGCAGAGAACATAATATACCTTGCTTTACTAAAGATACTTAACTGTGAAAATTCAATTTGGCTGAAAAGTTTTAATCCTTGTTTTCTTATTATTTTGGCAGCACAAGTCACTATCATTGGCTATTGAAAAGTGTATCCAGTCTTTTTTTGTCCAAAACAAGAGCGCCTCGTAGGACGTATTGGCTCTTTACCACCTTCACCTTCATACCTTGACTCACAGGTCCTCCTGGATTCTCAAGTGATGCATATGACCTTGGAATGCTTTTCCATTTACCAGCAAACAAAGCTTATTAATTAGACACCCACACTGGCACAATGCTCCATTGAGCACCTGATAGATAAGTTTTAAAAAGACACTGTTTTTGCCTCACAGGGCTATAAACTTAAGTAGTGCCAGTTGTACAGGCTGTTGGCTCTTCATCTTTGACCACACTGTCACTGCTCAACCCTTCCTAACCTCCAGATTGCTGGAGATGTTTGAGCCCAGGACTGTAGGGTCTCCACCATCTCCCTGAGCCATGAAGCAGGCATTCACTACATACTTTGGCTGAAGGTGGTAGGAAAGAGTTTCTCTGTCTTTAGGAAGAGTCTACTAAGCCTTTGCCATGGGCAATTGGCTTTTTACCTTCTCAGCTGTTTTTTTGTTTGTTTTTCTTTTTAATTTTTTTTGCTTTTTTCCTTTTAATTTTTAAAGAATAGGTGACAGACAATATATTAGTTTCAGGTGTACAACGTAGTGATTTAACATTTACATACATTACAAATAGATCACCAAAAGTCTAGTAACCATCTGTCACCATACAAAGTGAGTACAATATTATTGACTACATTCCCTATGCTGTGCATTACCTCCCCACGACTTATTTATTTCATAGCTGGAAGTTTGTACCTCCTAATCCCCTTCACTTAGTTGTCTCAACACCCCTTCCACCTTCTCAGCTGGTTTTAATCACATGGTCTTCTATGGGCAAAAAGCCAGCTATAGCTTGTTTCCGTAGAATTGCACCCAGGGAAGGGGAAGTAGTCCATTTTAGACCACAGTATAGAGCTCCGCCAAGCAAAAGTCACAAAGGCAAGACCCGGAGCTAATAACCACCCCCAACATACACACTTGAATTCATTTTATGGGGCTTTTTCCTGTAAGTAATAAAGCCACAAAGCATTCACCTGTGTAAACATGATTAAGCTCTAGTATCATACAACTGAAATAAATACCAGCAGTTGAGAGAAAAAAAGTTCTTGGTTAACAGAGATATGATAAACACAGTTTAATATGAGGATTCGATTTCCACCAAAAAAAGGAGAGTGATGGTCTTAAGAGTGGGTTTCTATCTTCCAGCTTGTTACTTTAGTTAATCATTTTATAGCCCAGGCTGCCTCTGTCTTGGTGAGCCTGACTTCCATGGTTTCAGACTCCCAGACAAGTGAGGAGAAGGACTTAGCTCTCTCGAGGAGTTGATGTGGTGGGCCTTTCTAGTTTGAAAGAACAGGCATTCAGGCAACTGGTAGTGAGGGTCATGGTGACTTGTGCAGCCGTGTGTGGGGTTAGAGGGGGCCTGTCAGCAAAAGGCACTGGATGCCCCGTCATCTTCCCAGGAAGTTGTGAGAATTCGGTTTTATTTCTCTATTTTTTGCTGGTGGAATGTAAAGTATTATTAGTCATTAGATGCCAACTCACCACATGCATAGTGGACTCCATGGTGAATGGGGGAGGGGAGAATTTATTTCTTTGGTTTCATTCTCCCATTTAGAGAGCTAGGAAATTAAATGGGCTTCACAGCATGGTCATTTCTGATTTGCAAACACTCTATTCACGTGATATAAAAAAGAACAATTTCCTTCTTTCTTTTCTTCTTTCCATTTTTTCTCTCCCCTACTTCTCTCCGCCCTTCCTTCGCATTCACCTAATCATCCATCCATCCACCCAACCGTCCACCCAATATTGACTGAGTACTTTCTATGCACCACGCTCCTTAGACCAGTAGTTATGGTCCAGGAATAGAGAGGGTGGAGGCCTATTCAAGGGCAGGGGCAGTGGGGATAGAGGGTATGGCAGAGAAATGAGGGAGCTGACAAGACATGACACCCAGTAGTAGGTGAAGGGTGGTGATGGAGTCAAAGATAACTTCTGACTGGAAGCCTTCCCCGCCCCCTCCATTTTGCAGAGTTCTACAGTCTCTGCCGGTAACTCTGGAACTTGGGTACCACCTGGAACAAACAAATGTAGTAAGTACTGCAATCTTTCTACATGTAATTTATAATGCATAGACATGCCGCCCCAAGGTTCTGCTGGGCAAAGTTTCACTTGATATCTATAGTCAACCAATATGCTACCACACAATGATTGTGTATCAGTTTACATAATTAAAAGCTATAAGAAGCTTAAATGGCTGAAAAGTATAAATTTTAACGAAATTATTGAACCCCCAAAATCATATAAGAAAAACTAGCAAAACACAAAAGAATCAGATAGTCCAGGAGACCAACTCTAAAGACAGAGAACATTGATGAAAGAGAGAAGGTATTGGAAATGAGACACATAAAAATGCCTTGGGACCAATCATATAGAAATGCTGAGGGCAAATCATTAGCAAACCTGGAAAAGCATTGCAATAAATATTTGTTATTACAAAGAGCACCTCAATGCAGGGGTTAAAAGTGTACACTAAAGACTGTCACAGTAGGAGGATTTCTCTGGACCGTCTGTTTGAGGCACTTACTCTATCATAAGAGCTTTTACAGGAGACACAGGCAGAGCTCAGAGATGCAGAGAATATGCACAGGAAGACAGCTCAGTACAGACATCTCTATGTGGCTGAATCTAATCACAAAGAACCATAGGTTGCTCTCTCAGGAGCCTGATTATTGAACTCATTCAGTGCATCTAAGAACATAACTGCTAATTTTGTTTATAATGAAATGCATGAATAAATAAATGCATTAATACTCTAGTAAAATCTATTAAAGTATGATGGCTGGTGGAGGTGCAAAGCATCAGAGGAGGACAGGGAAGGGAGAGTATTCAGCTGGGAAGGGCTGTGGTACCACACTGGTTGTTACCCTCCGTGTCCCGGGATGTGGCACAGATATTTACACCGGCCAAGGAAGGCTGACATTCTCCCCCTGCGTGTTCTGCTTCCTAGGGCAGGCACATCTAGTAATTTCAGAACAATTTCTAGTAATGAGAATGAAAGCAAAAATAACAAGAGAGGGGAATGCAGCTAGCCGAAGTGGAAGGTAAGTCACCGGAATCCCAATCCAGCAGGCTTCCTTCTACCTCACACAGCGACTTAAAACTCTTGCTTCATTTATTTTTATATACATCAAAATCCACTCTTTTTAGTGTTCAGTTCTATAGATTCTGAAAAACACACAGAGTCATGCAACCATCACCAAAATTAAGATGCAGAACCGATCCATCACCCCCCAGAGTACCCTGTGCTGCCCCTCTGTAGTCAACCCTTCCTCCCACCTTTAACCCTGGAAACCAGTGATCTCGTCTCTGCTCTTTAGTCTTTTCCAGAATGACATGCAAGTGGAATTATATAGTAGCATAGCAGCTTTTTAATTAGGGGATTTAAAACAAAGCGAAACAACAAGAACAAAGCCAGAGCCTATTCCCTGAATATTCTAGTCAAGCAAAATTTACTGTGCCAGACTCCTCACATCTTCCTAATGCTTCTCAAAATATTTTTCCTGATTGAAGGAACTTTTGTTTCTCTTTCTCCCGGTCCCAACCCTCAGTTTGCTTAAGAATTTGGGGGCAGCTTTGCAGTTGTTTCCTGTGTGGCGATGGTTGTGTGTTTGACTCTACAGAGAGACCAGCTTTGCAATATTCTGTCTGGAAAAGAGGCAGTGTTGTGTTTTTTCTAGAAATGTTATAAATTAAGTCTGAACTAAAGAGGAGAGCTCATTTCATGGAGTTCCATTAGGATTTTCTTGACAGAGCACAGACAAGAAGGGTGTGGGAAGCACAGTGAAGCACGTAAAAATTATTAAAACTCTAAGCGTCCTCTTGTATGAAGGTCAACTTCATACATAAAGGTACATAAAATCCCTGAAACATAAAACTGTGAGGCATGCAAAGGAGAGCCAACACCTGTGGGTTTGTTGGGATATGCACACAAACGCCATGAGGCAGACAGGCCAGCTCTAGGCACAGCATGAGTTCATCGCCTAACTCTCCATCACCCTCTCTACTCTGGCTCTTCATGATCCAGAACACATTAACTATAAAAACAAATGGTACGAGAGCTAGATTTTACCTTAAATTTCCTTTGGCTATTATTGACTATTACTGGTAATAATAAATATTATTATTATTTATTAAAAATGGGTTCAGGGATATGGATTTGTTTTGTTCCATTCCATGAAGTATGGAAATGATAGCACTACCTACTGGGGATAAGGATGGAGTGAAACATAGGCTGCTTCCTGTCTCCTCCATCTTCACTGGTAGTACTTATTGTGCATCCTCTCTGGACTAGGATAGTTGCTGTTTGGCTGGTGCTGTCTTAGTATAGTTAACTTCTTTCCATTGCGTCACCTTGCTTTCCCAGCCTATTATTAAATCATTTGCATCAAACCGCTATGTATGCCTGCTGGTTGGGGCTCCGCCATTGTGCTTATCACCAGTATTAGACAGAAGAGCAGTGAAGGGCACCGAGGGAAACACTATATAAACACAGTGTTGGAGATAGTGGCCTGGTGACCCATGGGGACAACATATGCATAAGATCCCTGTATTTTCTCAACTCTCAATTTGTGACAAAATCAAGGTCCCGACAAGACATTAATATATATTTTTATTTGTGAATGTATTATATACAAAGTCTTACCCAAATATCTTATGATTTACTAATAAAAATAAAATAAAATGCAGTTCTACATGCAATAAATCTAACTTTTAATATAGAAAAAAGTAAATTCATGAAAACGATGGGTTTGATGTACAATCTCTGGCATCAGGTGGTGAAACAGATGGTTTGTAAGCACATAGCAAAGAAAACAGCATGGGTTTACTAAGAGCAAGCCATGCTAAACCAACCTTGTTTCCGATTATGATAGGGTTGACACTGATAGAAAGGAGAAATTCCTTAAAATCAGTGTATCTTGATTTCAGTAAGGTTAAAATGTTTCCTTGAGGACAAGATGGAGAAAAGTCACCTAGATGGTAATGCAGTAGAGCTGTTGCTGGTTAAACAAGTGGTTAATGAGCCAGGGCACCCTCGAGGGAGGTATATAGTGGTATGTCATAGGACTCTAATTGTTCCCTGATTTTATCAATAACTTGAATGAAATCTGTACATACCTTTACTCAACGTTTTCAGAGATATTGAGTACAATGAATATCAAAATCAAGAGTTTTTAAGAAGAAAAAAGCAGACTGGAACAACTCCTCAAACTAATAAAAGATTTTTAATAAAGACAAATGTAAAGTCCTAAACCTGTGCTTTAAAAAATGCACAAGTATAGAATGGGGGTAATTTACTTCTTGTTAGTTCATGAAGAGAAGACATGGATATTTAAGTCAGTTTCAAAAGTAATGTGAGTCAACTGTATAAAATGGTTGCTGAATAATAGAAGAATAGTATTGGTATCAGATGGAAATGGCCACCCCGCTGTACTTTCTTTTTTTTTTTTTAAGGATTGGATTTTTTAAAAATTAATTAATTTATTTGTTTATTTTTGGCTGCATTGGGTCTTCCTTGCTGCGCGCGGGTTTTCTCTAGTTGTAACGAGCCGGGACTACTCTTTGTTGCAGCGCACGGGCTTCTCATTGTGGTCACTTCTCTTGTTGCAAAGCATGGACTCTAGGTGCGCCTGCTTCAGTAGTTGTGGCTCGTGGGCTCTAGAGCGCGGGCTCAGTAGTTGTGGCGCAAGGGCTTGATTGCTCCACAGCATGTGGGATCTTCCCGGACCAGGGCTCAAACCCATGTCCCCTGCATTGGCAGGCGGATTCTTAACCACTGCGCCACCAGGGAAGTCTCCAGCTGTAATTTCTAATAGTCACACGCATCAGTAGAATTGTTTCTAGAACCATGTGTCTGGTTTTAGGAAAGACATTAACAAACTGGAGCAGATTCTGAGGATCTGACTGTGCTGATTTGAGTCTGAAGATCCCATCGTGGGACAAATGGGGGAAAGAAGCAACATGTACTGAATGTCTACTTAGAGCAGAAGAGAGAAGGCAAAAAGGCTGGAGGTAAAAAGGAGGATGGAATAAGAATAGGTGAGCTTCCTACGGGTTTAAATATAATAATAAGTAACTGTGTAGGAAGTGGCTCCAGAACACAAGTTATCTAGGATAGGGAAAGAGTCAAGTAGGACATTCTACTCCTCTCTTGCCCTGAATAAGGGTGAGGAGTGTGTGTGTGTGTGTGCAGATAAGTAGGTCGCTAGGTGGTGATGAGAGTGTATGTCTTAGGCAATTTGTGCTGCTGTAACAAAATAACACAGACTGGGTGGCTTATAAACAACAGAAATGTATTTCTCACAGTTTTGGAGGCTAGAAGTTTGCAGTCCGGGTGCCAGCATGATTAAGTTTTGGTGAGGGCCTCTGCCAGGTCACAGACTGCTGTCCTTTTGGTGTACCCTCCCATGGCAGAAAGAGGGTGACAGAGCTCTCTGGGGTCCCTTGTATAAGGACAGTATTCCCATTCAGGAGAACTCCACCCTCATGACCTAATTACCTCCCAGAGGCCCCACCTCCTAATACCATGACCTTGAGGCTTAGGATTTCAACCTATGAATTGGGGTGGGGCTGGACACAGACATCTAGTCCATAGCAGCATGTGCTCCTTCTCCCCCTGCTCCAGTAATGGCTTCCCTCAGGACAATCCAAGTTGTCCTCATCATTCCATGTTCACTCTTGTCACTAATTTAGTGCCAAGCCTCATGGTAGGAATTGGAGATACAAGGTTGAATAAATCCATTTTCTACATAAAATGAGCTCACAGTCTGGGGGGGCAAATGGGCATGGTGCCTGCAAGTCGGCCCACTGAGCTGAGAAGCCAAGTTAGGAGTCTAGGGTCACTAAGTCCTCAGGGCAGTGACTAAGAGTCATCTGCAGAGACTTTCAGAGCTGGAGAGGATTTTGGACACTTGCTTGGTGCATAGTTTTCAGACAGTGCCTGGTGGAATCCTTGGCCTTTTGCAAAGCTTTCTTAGGGGTTGCTGTGTGTGAGAGGGAGATCGAATCAGGAGATATCTGGGGTCCTCCCTTACTCACAGTTCAAGTGGAGCAGCTCTACTTCTGTTTTATTTGTTCGTTATCCATAGATGAATTAACTTGCAGAAAGCGTACTGCTACTGCTAAGAACTGAACCACACCCTAAGGCCACACAGGAGAAGAGTGAACAGCGGCCAAAAGATATTGTGATTTGCTTGATGTGATTACAGAAATGTTTTTGTTGTATACCTACTATGTGCTTATAAAGACTATTCATTCAGTGGTTTATTGAAATACCTAATAAGCCAAGATCCTATGTGCTTCTAAAATTATCCTAAGATTTTTCCTCAGAAGTTTAGCTTTTTCGTAAAATGCCACACTCCATAAGGGCAAGAATTTTGCCCTACTCATTTTTGTTTCTCAAATGAATAACACTGTGCCTGATACATATGAGCATTCCAAATGTTTGCTGAATATATGAGGAAGGAATTAAAATAATGTATTAATTGGACCCAGAACAGATCTTCTAACTGATTATGGAAAAATAAAATAAAATTCTGAAAACTTGATTCAATTTTCATGAACCTAATAAGCTGAAAATATATATATAGATACATTACACTGCATTAGCAGTAACTATAGCAATCAAACTACATATTGATTGGTGTTGGAGAAGACTGAACATTTGGCTCTGAAGCAGTGTTGTTTCTTTCATCTGTGTGCACCCAGTCTCCCATCCCTTCTTAGTGAATCCTGGAATCTAAGTCATACATAATAATAGAATTCTGCCAAGGATACTTCTCACAGGAGGGATATGTAACTTCCTTTCCTGTGATGCACTGACTCACTAAACAGCTACTCTTGTGAATTCCAATTAGCAACAGCTTTTGTTCTTTCTGGTCAGACTTTTTGGCAAATATAAAATCTTCAAGATTCCTTTAGCCATTTCTAAGTGTAGGCTGGAGGCATTCAGACACGCCCAGAGGCACTCAGTAACCAACTGATCCATGAAGGTCTGGCTT
>NC_041222.1:19692564-19697210 GCF_002837175.3 Physeter macrocephalus
CCAGATAGCCAGGAAGTGTGGCATCATGGAAGCCATGGAAAGATTGTTTCAGTAATAGAGGCTATAGAGAAGTCAAATAACTGGAGAATTGAAACAGCTCCTGGGTAACTAAGACAACTGGGCCCGTGACGTTCTCTGTTTACTCCTACACATTTTATGAGGTTAATCTCAGGGCAATGGGGTATCCCATGTAACTGTCAAAATCAACTCCAATACCATCAATAAGTATGGAATTTAACTGAAGATTTTGTGGGGAGGCGGAGGTGTAGTTACATACTACCTAGCAAAACTTGATGAAAATCTTCTTTATCCAGCTCTGTTCTTTCTCCAAAATTTCTCTTCCTTTACCTCTTCTCTCTTCTCTATGCACAAGCCTCTCCAGTTTCTTCAGTACCACCATCCTCCAATATTTTATCTCTTTTCTTATCTTGTCCTCTCTCCCCTTTGCACTTTGTTTTATAGGGCCATTAGTAATAAACAATTTTTAAAGTATAATGGTTATGTTTAGCAACCTGGAGTTTCAAAACAAATTAGGCCAAGAACAATTTTAGTGTAGTGGGACAGAGGGCACATTACAGATGTTAAAAATAAGTTAGACTTCTTGTTAAACATGTTAGACTAACCATATACATTTAACTCCATTCCCTTTTTAAACCTCACTAAAATGACAGCTGTGGCTTCCATGAAAATGTACTCTTCAGATTCCCTGCTCTTAGGAGCATAACTCACCAGTGACC
The DNA here is from genome assembly GCF_002837175.3 of Physeter macrocephalus. Lineage (NCBI taxonomy): Eukaryota > Metazoa > Chordata > Mammalia > Artiodactyla > Physeteridae > Physeter > Physeter macrocephalus. The sequence continues at coordinate 19,693,302 of NC_041222.1, forward strand.
TTAGCTGCTACCCCTCTAGATCCACCACTACCTTGATGCCAAGGCCACACTTCTTGTGAGCTGTTCCTGATGGTACATGGTAGGGATACTAATGCAAGCTCATTACCATGAGACTCCTCCAGTGGCAGACATTGGCTTGAAGGCTCTCCCTGGCCTGATCAAATCTTTCTTGGAACCACAATGTAGTTCTGGACTCTTCCTACTCAATCCTCAATTCCTTCCCTCGTTCCCCCTGCAGGCATCCAAACGGCAAGGCAGTTGGAAGTCTCTGCTGCTCCCCTTTCCCCCAAATAAATCTCTTGTATATATAATCCAATCTTGACATCTGCTTCTCAAAGGACCCAAACTAACATGATTGTAAAATTAAAAAGGCAGAAATTCACAAGGAAAAAGAGATAAGGTGACAGTAGGAGATAAATGTCAACAAAATTCTGAAAGATAGAAAGTTGGTAGATGAAAGGTAACTTACAGACTTACAGAGGAGAAAGATGAAACCTAGGTGCCAACAGAGGGGCTAGCCAACAAGAAGGAAGCTGACTTGAGTTGCAGAGTCTTCAAAAGGCTCAAGAATTAGAGGCAGAGAGCACTGGGGTGAGGCTGAAAATATGAAGAAATTGGCTGAAAAGTCTGCATGAAGAGTAATAGATCACCAGATTCCTTCTTTCATGACAAGAATCCAAGTGAACTACCTCTCTTATTACCCCTTTAAGGAGACCGGAGATGCCAATCTTGGGAATACCAGACACAGTGGAAGGGTGATTAATTGCAGATCTACAAGCTGGTGAGAACTCCCCCAATCCCTAGCAACTAGCAGCTCTCTCCTTAAGAAAGACTCTCTGAATGTCGATAGCCAGGGTTGTATCTCCCAGTTAGGAGATCAAAGAATTCTTCTCTGGAGACACTGGTCTACCCCAAAGAAAATAACTAGTGATACTGTCTTTTGGAGTCCCCCAGACACAATCCCTGTGGCCAGGTACAATCATCATATAGCGAAATCCACCATTCCATATGCTGAATCTCCAAAAGATATAGACAAACAAACAGAAAAAGATAAAAGCAACTCAAAGGAAAAGAGAAACAACACAGTGGCAGGAGAAACATTTACGTATAAACCTTTTAGTTACTAGCTTCAGAGAAATAAGAGTAGTTTTGTAACCATGAAACAAAAATAAAATTCTTTAAAAAAGGAAGTCAGAAAATAAAAATATTTTGGAAATTAAAAATATGAAGTCAGAAATAAAAAATTAAGTGGATGGTTTGATGAATAAAATTGTGGAAATATCGATTAAAGTAAAATAAAAAGTCAGTGAGATAAAAATAGGAGGAAAAAATAAGCAAAAAAAAAAAAAGGAAGATCAATCCAGACAGTCAAAATTTGAGTAAAAGCAACTTCCAGAAAAAGAACCAAAAAGAAGAAAAAAAAAAAGAAGAAGGAGGAGGAGGAGAAGAAGGGCATTATCAAATAGAAGAAAATGTCCCAGAATTGAAGTGTATGTCTCCAGGATAAAAGGGCCCACTGAATGTCCAACACAATGAATGAAAAAAGACCTATACCAAGGCACATTTTGGTGAAATTTCAGAACATTGGCTCAAAGAGAAACTCCTAAAATCTTCGAGTGAGAGAGGGGGAGGAGAAAGAATAAGAAACTGATCACCTACAAAGCATTAGGAACCAGAATGCCATCTAACATCTCAGCAGCAGCCCTAGACTTTAGAAAACCATGCAGCAATGTTTTCAACATTCTTAGGAAAAATGTTTTCCAACCTTAAATGCTATAGTCAATCAAACTACCAATAAAATATGAGGCTGGAATAAAGATATACAAGATCTTTAAAAATTTACTTCCAAAGCAACCTTTCTCAAGAAGCTACTGAAGGATATACTCCACCAAAAAGAGAGTAAACCAAGAAAGAGCTAAGTGGAGTGACTCAATACAGGAGAGATGTGAGCCTTTGTATTTAGAGGCTTCCAATCAACTCACACCATCAGTTTAGACTCCCCTGTGTCCAGTTCCAGCATTGCAAATTTGAGACCCTAATCCTTACACAATTCTTTTACTAATGTCTGAAACCCTTCTTACTGTCAATCCACTATTATAATGACCTGGTCCAATAATTTCCTTAGTTAATTTATTAACTCACTCACTTACTGAGTGCCCACTGTAGTATAGCTGAATTTGAAGAGAAAATATGGGGAAAAAATAGGCATGAATGATTTTTTTTTTTTCTCTTTGTATTTTTGTTAAGCCTTCCTTTCCCTGAGGTCAAGGTCTGATTTGAAAGAGGAACAGAAAGAATGTAGATAAAGGAATTTCTCCCACTTTGAATTTTGTATAAGATAGGTATATGCATACATATCATTTGAGATGCATATGGAACCCATTGCATGTGCCAAAGTCCTGGAGAGTAGGACTTTAAAAATGGCCTCTTTCTTCCAGGGACACTATTAAGACACAAGTGGTGCTGCAAATTGTATTAATTTTCTAAAGTGCATATATTTGAAATCTTAGATTTAGCATTTAAGTCCTGTACCTCTAAGTGCAGAATTTTTTTTCCCTTCAGCCTGCTTTGGGTTTGAGAGATTGTCTGAGTTATAGGAGGCCCAAATATTTAGCAATATTGGGGTCTGCACATGAGTTTCATAGTTTTGATGTGTATTCAAGAAACTGCTGGTACTTGTAAGCCATGTTGCAGATGCAGTTGATGCCATGCTTCTAACCCCTCTGTCTACCTATGCTTACTGGCACCTGCTGTAGAGAGTTTCCAGAGCATAGACAGATTCCCACCCCGAGCACCTGCTTCCCTTTTCTCTGCATAGGGGTTTTCTTGGCACCATGAAGAGCTTGCAGAGCCTCAAATTGGCTCAGCCCAGAAGTGCAGGGGCATCAGCACCCCTGGGGCAGAGGGCAGTTCTCAACTAATGGGAGATGGAAGTCAGTGGATATACTCTCCAGTCTTCCCCTCCACCAGTGGAATGATTCTGGGCAGTGCTGACTCTGCTTTTGCATGACTTGAAGTTGGCTGACCTTGGGTGTAGGGGAGCAAAATTTGCCACTCCAAAAAGTGTCTCCTTGGCATGAGGATTATTTTAGGCTATTGTTTTTTTTTAAACATCTTTATTGAAGTATAATTGCTTTACAATATTGTGTTAGTTTCCACTGTATAACAAAGTGAATCAGCTATATGTATATATATATCCCCATATCCCTTCCCTCTTGCGCCTCCCTCCCACCCTCCCTATCTCACCTCTCTACGTAGTCACAAAGCACTGAGCTGATCTCCCTGTGCTATGCACATGCTTCCCACTAGCTATCTATTTTAGATTTGGTAGTGTATATATGTCAGTGCTACTCTCTCACTTCATCCCAGCTTACCCTTCCCCCTCCCTGTGTCCTCAATTCCATTCTCTATGTCTGCATCTTTATTCCTGTCCTGCCCCTAGGTTCACCAGAACCATTTTTTTTTTTAGATTCCATATGTATGTGTTATGGTATTTGTTTTCCTCTTTCTGACTTACTCCACTCTGTATGACAGACTCTAGGTCCATCCACCTCACTACAAATAACTCAGTTTCGTTTCTTTTTATTTCTGAGTAATATTCCATTGTATATGTGTGCCACATCTTCTTTACCCATTAATCTGTCAATGGACACTTAGGTTGCTTCCATGTCCTGGCTATTGTAAATAGTGCTGCAATGAACATTGGGGTACATGTCTCTTTTTGAATTAATTATGGTTTTCTCAGGATATATGCCCAGTACTGGGATTGCTGGGTCATATGGTAGTTCTGTTTTTAGTTTTTTAGGGAAGGTCCATACCAATTTACATTCCCACCAACAGTGCAAGAGGGTTCCCTTTTCTCCACACCCTCTCCAGCATTTATTGTTTCTAGATTTTTTGATGATGGCC
>NC_041222.1:19697357-19737708 GCF_002837175.3 Physeter macrocephalus
TTTTATTTCCATTTCTCTTGGAGGTGGGTCAAAAAGGATCTTGCTGTGATTTATGTCATAGAGTGTTCTTCCTATGTTTTCCTCTAAGAGTTATATAGAGTCTGGCCTTACATTTAGGTCTTTAATCCCTTTTGAGTTTATTTTTGTGTATGGTGTTAGGAAGTGTTCTAATTTCATTCTTTTACATGTAGCTGTCCAGTTTTCCCAGCACCACTTGTTGAAGAGGCTGTCTTTTCTCTTGCCTCCTTTATCAAAGATAAGGTGACCATATGTGCATGGGTTTATCTCTGGGCTTTCTATCCTGTTCCATTGATCTGTATTTCTGTTTTTGTGCCAGTACCATACTGTCTTGATTACTGTAGGCTGGTTGTTTTAAGAAACAGAAGACTCAGGAAATTGTTGTTGTTGTTGTTGTTTTGTTTACCTCCCCCTTAACTGACTAAAAGAATTTAGATAAAGGGCCTGGTCCAGGAAGAGCACTAGCACCAGAGATATTGACAAAGAATATGGGCTAAATATGGCAGAGCTTGGGGACCAAAGTCCTCTCCATGTCCCATTGTCTCTGTGAGTCATAACAAGCATATATTTACCAAACATTTGTTTTTCCCATCTTCCTTTAAAATTGTTTTTATCTCCTTTGAGGTCCCAACATCCTACCCCCTTCTCCTTCTCTCAGATGACATGTAAATCCAATTGCCTAACTTGTCCTTGGGCCTCATATTCTTATGGAGTTCCCATTTGTACATAAATTTGGTTTTTCTCCTGTAATCTGTCTGTGTCAATTTAGTTATTAGGCCAGCCAGAAGGACCTAGAAGGGTAGAGGAAGAGTTTTCCCCCACAGGAGTTGGCATAGCTGGCAGGATTAACTTCACTGGCTGACACTACTTGCTCTGAGGCTACTACTGCTAAAAGATCCAGCCAGCAGAATGTAAGAGTTTTTACCACGTCAGTCTCCCATATCTCTGGTTACAGGGTCTGTTGGAAGCCAGAATGATAAGAGTGCTTTATTTCCTTTTTCTAAATTTAGATTAGCAGGAGAAAATACTTGTGGAACTAGTTCCTTAGGTCACAGTGACTCTGGTAAAAGTTTGGTTAATGGCTACTCTTGATTTTTTTTTTTTTTTTTCGCGGTACGTGTGCGGTACGTGTTGTGGCCTCTCCCGTTGCGGAGCACAGGCTCCGGACGCGCAGGCTCAGCGGCCATGGCTCACGGGCCTAGCCGCTCCGCGGCATGTGGGAGCCTCCTGGACCCGGGCACGAACCCGCGTCCCCTGCATCGGCAGGTGGACTCTCAACCACTGCACCACCAGGGAAGCCCTGCTCTTGATGTTTATTGATCCTTTTCCTCCCAAAGATGGTCACTGATTTTCTTTGTCTGTTGTGTTGTTTGTCTTGTTCTATATTTTGAGATCTTAGCTTTATGACCAGTGAGAACTCTCTTTGATCTCTACCAGCTGGAAGGCACAGGTACCAGCATGTATTTGGTGGTCAGTCTAGTAGACTGCGATTCCAAACAGCTGTAGCCAGTTTGTCAGAACAGGTAGCAACCTGGGCTTGCAACTGGTGTCTCTTTTGTTCGACAGTGCTAGCTCTCAGGGGGAATTTGTCATAAGTCCAAAAGGGAGGGGACCTTGTCTTCTCAACCTTTGTTGTCTTGTTAATGCTGGAAAAGTCTTATTCCAATAGTGCCTGCCTGCTGTCACAGGTTAGTGGGTCTATGACTCATATTCTTGTGGGAAACCAAAGATACCATTTGTACTGCACTGTTCTTAGCTCATGTGACAACAAGGTCTTTGCTTTCTTAGACTAATTCTGGGAGTAAACTTCCTAGATCTTATAAAGGCTGCATCTTTTGCACTCTCTTGTGGGATGCCTCTTGCATCTTTGGTTAAACCATAAAAAGGTTTATTGGTTTGAGTCGCTATTTCAGATTAATATAAGATCCTACTCATCAATGGCCAGATAATGGATCCTTTGAATTGGCTATATTTTAAAGAAGAAAATAATATTTTAGAGACCTCCCATCCTAAACAATTTTCTTATTGATATAACAGCTAGCCTTAGGGACATCCTTAATAAGGTAGAAGGACAGAAATTAGAACAAAAATAAAAGTTTACTTAGACCCCTTCAGATTTGCCTTCAGATATTTGCAGATACTGTGAAAAATCAGAACATTGGAATTACAATTGTCCTGTACTTAAGAAAAAGGAGAAAAAAGAACAAGGGGAACTATTTGGAAATTTGGGCAAATAAAAATAATTTTAAACGTCTAAGAACTATGGTCTTAGAAGCTATGAATATCTACCAAAAAAAAAAAAAAAAGATGACCAGACAAAAATGTGTGTTCCACCCCATTTGCAGCTAGATATAAATGAAGAGAAAAATGTGGGTTAAACCCCAGTTGTAACTAGGGTCCTACCAAACTGCAGCCAGCCCTCAAGGAAATTACAACCTAGAATTATAATGGCCATTATGAGGAACATTCCAATTAGATAAGATCATTTAAAGGGTTCACTTAAAAGCAAGGGCTCCCAAATCAGACAAAGAGAATGGGATACATATTTTAATTGGTATGCAGGAAACTTCAAAAGGCTTCTAAATTCCAAAATAGCTTTGTTGAAAGATTTGTTATAACAGGCAGAAAATAAGCTAGAAGTCCACTGGTCTGACTGAACTCATGACCATAGCTGATATTCAGAGCTAATAAAAAAAAATTTATGCCTCATCCCCTGAGTTAAATGCACCCAGAGAGAAAGAAGAATATTCCAACATAAGTGGATAGATATGTCAGTCCTTTGATAAGCAACTCACCTCACAGATTTGTCTCAAAAGACTTATAAGTATTCTGGTTTTAGGAAACCAAATTCTTTCTTGGAGGAACTTGCACTCCTTCCCTGTGCCTCTGAGATGTAAACATTCTACAAACTTCAGGGAGGTAATTCTTATGAGAAGAAAAACAAAAGGGGGGAAATTGTTATTTGAAAAATTAAATGAATGAAAATTCATATGTCTTCTTCACCAATATTAGTAGTAAAAAGTTTTAGCCATCTGAGCAGATAAACTTAGCTTTTCCAGTTGCCAAAACAAAATTTGCATCCAACTGTTCTTTTGTAAACCAGTAGTTTTGTACTGTTGTGCCTATCTCATGATTAAAATTTTTTTAAACAAAAGCTATAAGATCTATGTTTGTGTCTATCTATATGTTTATGTATGTGTCTATATATGTATGTTGTAGAGGTGTGATAGTTTTCTAACTCTGGATGGTATTACTAAAATTAATTTGTAAAAGAGCTCTTTTAATTGGTTTAAACAAACAAGTGCTTATAAAAAATTCTCAAAAATGTAATGAAAACTAACCCAAATGTTTTTCAAGTTCATGTGATCTAGGATTAATCTTTAGAAAATAAAAGTAAGTTTAAATTTATTGGTTTCATTAGAACAAGCATGTCTTTAGCATTATCAGCATTAAGTATGTTATTTTTTATTTATTTTTTTAAATAAATTTATTTATTTATTTATGGCTGTGTTGGGTCTTCGTTTCTGTGCGAGGGCTTTCTCTAGTTGCGGCGAGCGGGGGCCACTCTTCATCGTGGTGCGCGAGCCTCTCACTGTCGTGGCCTCTCTTGCTGTGGAGCACAGGCTCCAGACACGCAGGCTCAGTAGTTGTGGCTCACGGGCCCAGTTGCTCCGTGGCATGTGGGATCTTCCCAGACCAGGACTCGAACCCGTGTCCCCTGCACTGGCAGGCAGATTCTCAACCACTGCGCCACCAGGGAAGCCCAAGTATGTTATTTTTATTCTACCTAGGTTTACTAAAAGGCAAATAAGCTCATGTTATCTCTATCACAAAATTTTTTAGCCAGAAAAAAAGAAAAAAAAAAAAGCTTGAGTTGATGGTTGACTTTGTTTAATGTCTCATAAAGTTTTTTTTCATAGGTAATCTAAACATAATTGTTTAGAATAAATAAAATTAAATAGATGTAAGTAGGATCAATGTTTTTAGGTAAATTTTAAACAATAATCATGTGTTATGGTATATATACTTAAAAACAGCTTCCAAAATCTTTTTGGTTACTAGAAACCTTAGTGTTCTGCTAAGTTGAGTTAAATGATGAGTTAAGTTAAATTCCTTGAATATCTAAATCACTTCCAAATAAGATAAAATAATGAAACATTAATTGCTAAACAAGTCTAACTTTACCTACTTTTGACCTCTTATTAAAGAGGAACTAAAGATGTTTGTAAACCTGTTTTGTGCCAAATTGAAAAAATTGTGTTATGAGGAAACATATGTTTCTAGAAATTATTAAATGTATTCATACATTTGTCAATCAAAATAATGCTGGTATAACAGTTCACAGTTGCTTACTTCTTAGTTTTCACTAGAAACTAAGGTTTCTAAGGGTTAAGTATTCTAATTAATATACATGATTAAAGCTACTAGAAATAATAAGGGAAACAATTTTGCATGCAAGGAAAGTAGAATATATTTGGGGGTGAGAAAAGGTGTGAGGTAGGGAGATACTTCCTTTGTTGAGGGAAATGCAAGCGATTTTGTCCTAAAACTGATTATTTCCAATTTGGAAAGAAAACAAGGGACAAACTAAAATGACTATATAGAAAGTAGTAGAAGGTTTGTGGAAAAAGGAATATCTGGAAAGAAATTGTATGTGTGGTCAGGGCTGGCTAAGACTGGAATGAATTTACTTAAGTAAATGAGATTTAATATCAGAAGTAATCTGTTACGAAATTAGAATTTGGTTTTCTCTGTTAAAAGAACAAAGGTTTATTGGACTATTGGTCTACTCTTGATAAGAAATTGTAAAAGGATTTTCTTTATTTTTAAAAATAACCTGCCTAGAAAACAAGGATTCTATGTTTTGTCAAAATAATTTCCTGTGTTTTTTGTCTTCATCAGGTCTTCAATTACTTAAGTAAACCAAATCTTCCTAATATTAAAAGAGTTAAATTTTGCTCAGAACTATGTAACTTTCTATATTTGCGTATAAAATCTTTGTCACTATGGTTAAGTGGATAACTAACATTTTTCACAGTAATCTGTGATCCTATTTGACCAACTGTTTTAAAACCTTTTGATATTCTTGACAAACTTCCCAAAACCAAATTCTAAATGAAGTCTTTTTGACCTCAAACTAACTTTGAAATTTTCCAGAGGGTCCCTGGAATATTTCAAAAGATGTATTCTCTCTCCTTATAAAAAGGGACATGTTAAACTAATTAGACTTATTTGGTATGTTAAACCATTGTCAAATAAGAAGCAATACTAAGCCTTCTGTATGTTTTTTCTCTATGAGTATACGTTATAAGTGTTCCAGAAATTATGTGAAATTCCTAAAAATCTGATATGTCCTGGTATAATGTTGTCATCATAATTTCAGGTATCTTATAATGTTGTACATCACAAAAATAACTACACTTCCTTATCAAATGAACTCTAACAATAGGCATTTTAAGTCTTTTATTATTTATAGACAATTATTATTTTACTCTGTCTTGCAAATATGTTTCATCTTCAAAGATATTCAAATATGTTTCGTCTATCTTCAAAAAGATTCATGGAAGGGACTCTTAACACATATTCCAGAATACAAGTTTCTGATGAACTTTCAGATTGTATCACTGAACTGGGTAAGAATTTACAGAACCCTAATGGAGAAACTGATAGCTTCATAAAACTGCTAACAGAAGATCAAGATCGGGCTTCCCTGGTGGCACAGTGGTTGGGGGTCTGCCTGCCGATGCAGGGGACACGGGCTCGTGCCCTGGTCTGGGAAGATCCCACATGCCGCGGAGTGGCTGGGCCCGTGAGCCATAGCCATTGAGCCTGCATGTCCGGAGTCGGTGCTTCGCAACGGGAGAGGCCGCAACAGTGAGAGGCCCGCATACCGCAAAAAAATAAAATAAAATAAATTAAAAAAAAAAAAAGATCAAGATCAACAAGAATTAATTACCTGGGACTGAAGGATCTGATGAGGATGATTATAATTTTTTTTGTGATTTCTTTTTGTTTGAAATATTGCTGATTTTTAAAAATATTTTGTTTTCCAGATATAAGGAAGCCTTCCCTCTTAAGCTAACTATGACTTAGAGCAATTTGGTAAATTATACCTTTATAAGTAGAATTGAGACATTTATCTTTTTCTCCTTCGCTGATTCCTCCAGAATTCAGAAATTCTCCATGAGTATTCTTATTTTCATGGCAATGTAATTATCTGCATAAGTTCAGTAAGAATCTGTTCTTCTTGAAACAGGACACAGTTGGAAACATTGGTTATATTACCAGGACTTTGACTGGAATGTCATATTTGAGAGAGCATTCATAGACTCAGATATGACCACACAGCTTTAAGGAACTAAGGTTGATTTTATGGAGCCAATAAAGCCCCTTGAAAAAATAGCCTAGTACCTTGCTTAGGGTTCCCAGCAGTCTTACCAGGTGAGTAAGGAAGGTTACTCCCTGGCAGGTGCAGGAACCTCAAGCTCTTTTGGGGACCTCAAGAAGAGAGTAATTCAGCCAAATCTATAGGTATTGCAGGCAAGACTAGTGGTGAATTCTTGGCTTGGCTTCCTAGCCTCAAGAGGCATTTAAAAGTGCAAAGCAAAATTCCTTATGAAAAATTCCAGCAAAGCAGATATAAAAGAGTCTATATGATCAATTACTATTCTTGCTGCACTTTTGTAAATGACCAGGTCAAGTTTATTGAAACTAGACCTATTTTTGCCAACAAATTAGTCTAAATTTGGCTGTCTTTGGTAAAAATGAGGGTGATTTTAGAGAGAAAAATTAAGTTTCAGTGATACACTTGTAGATATTAGATTCTAATATTGTCTATTGTCTTTGAGGTTCGTTTTCTACATGTAAACTGTTCTAGATCCTGAATTCTTCTAGTTGCCTCATATCTGGCTACAGCCCTCTCAGCTAACATTTCCAATTTCTCCCATCCTTTTAACTTGAAATCATTGAGAACTAAAACTGCCCTTTTTTCTGAAGTCCTGCAAACTGAAGCTAGATGATGATAAAAACTTCAGAGAAATTATCCCAACACTTCATGTTTAGACAATCTTCTTCATGCCTGTTGCTATGTGGGCCAGTCAGAAAGTTTGCCAGTACACCTGATGACATCATCAGAAACATTCAATCTACAAACCAGGAAAATCTGATTGCCACTGCCTGCCCTCATTCCATCTAAAATGCTTCAAGCTGGACATTTAGAAATCTTCTCAGCTGGCTGCCTTCAGAAGTCTGAAAATGGGATTATGGTCTGCTCCAGTCACTAACCATTGTTTTTCTTTTGTTTCCATAAAAATGCCTCTAATTAACCTGATTGTTTCTACCATAGACCTAACAGGGGAGCCTCACTACATCAATGTCTCCTGAAATGAGTTTAACTGAACTAATCTATTGTCAGAACTAAGAGACTGATTCAGTAAGATGAAACAATCTACCAATTCAACTTTTGGACTGTGAAACTTTTTGGGGAACTTTCAGTGGTGGGACTGTAGGGGAACAAAATATCCCCCCCCCCCGCCGCCCCCAAGATGTGTCTCTCTGGCAGGAGGATTATTTTAGGCTGGTTGTTTTAAGAAACAGAAGACTTGAAAAGTCTTTTTACCTCCCCCTTAACTGCCTAAAAGAATTTAGATAAAGGGTCTGGTCTAGGAAGGGCATTATCAATAGAGATATCTACAGAGAATATGGGCTCAGTGTGGCAGGGGGACCTTGGCAGGGCCTGGAGATCAAAGTCCTCTCTGTGTCCTATTGTCTCTGCATGGCATAGTAAACATTTGTTTACCAAACATTTGTTTTTCCCAACTTCCTGTAAATTGTTTTCCTTCCCTTAGAAGCCCGAAACCCCTAACCACTTCTCCTTCTCTCAGATGACATGTAAGTCCCAATTGCCTAACTTGTCCTTGGGCCTTATATTCTTTTTTTTTTTTTTTTTTTTTGCGGTACGCGGGCCTCTCACTGCCGCGGCCTCTCCCTTTGCGGAGCAGAGGCTCCGGACACGCAGGCTCAGCGGCCACGGCTCATGGGCTGCGGCATGCGGAATCCTCCCAGACCGGGGCACGAACCCATGTCCCCTGCATCGGCAGGCGGATTCTCAACCACTGAGCCACCAGGGAAGCCCGGGCCTTATATTCTTAAGGAGTCCCTGTGCATACATAAATTTGGGTTTTCTCCTTTTAATTTGTCTTGTGTCAATTTAATTATTAGGTCAGCCAGAGGAACCTTGAAGGGTGGAGGGAAAACACTCCTCTTCAACAATAGTGAGTGCCCCCCTTAAATTTTGCACCCTGGCTGCCTTATTCACTCCTCCCTGGTCCTGCCTCTGATTCTGAGGCAAGTTCCTCACAGTTTCTGAGAGGGTTTTCAGCAGGACTGAGCCCCAGTAGCTCACAGTTAATAACCTACTTATTAACATACCTTTTACTGATTTTTCTCTTTTCCTTGTCACACTTTCCCTACTGTCTCACTGGTGCATCCTGGGATTGCCTTTCAAACCAGTACCTCCACCCATTTCCTTTTCAGCTCCTACTCCTGAAGGAACTTAAACTAAGGCAGGCATTGCTTAGAAATGGTGTTTCCTCTCCCCACCCCCACCCCACACACGATTTATTTAAGCTTATGATCAGCTTATGATATGATTCCATTAGCTGTAAAGGTTTGTCTTCCCTGAGACAGATCTGGGACTCAGATGTCCTGGTGCTCAGGGTTAGATAGTTACATCCTTCCAAAGACTTCTTTGTACAAGTTCAAACACATACACGTGGGCACTTTTCGTTTTGGGTGATTGAGGAAAGAGGTGTTGGATGTTGTTGCTCCTGTTTTGTTGTGTTTGGTTTTGTTTTGTTTTTGGTGGAGACGCATTTGGGGAGGTGTGAGGGAAGATAAAGAGCATGGAAGGATAGGAAGGCAGGAATTGGCTGGATAATTTTCTCAGGCTTTCCCTTCACTTGGGCCTATGGCTAAGGGCCTGGCTGTGAGCCCCTGTGGGAATGGTGCCAGGGCAAGTAACAGAGTCTGTGTTCAGACAGACTGGGAAGCTTGGACACACAGTCCTGCTTCAGGACAAAGGTGGCCAAAGGCAGCACACAATGAGCAACACACGCCCTGTGCCCTCCTTTCGCATCTCAGCCCCAGCCCCGGTCCCCAGACCACAGTACTTGTTCTGGTTCAGAGACCAGTCTGCAGAAATGCACAGAACTTGGTGGAGCATCAGGTAAGACCCAGGGCAGGACATGGCAGCTGGACTAACAGAGAGTCTGCATCTCCCATAAGGGGCTGGTGGGCTGCAGCCTGTCTCTGAGCAGGACGAAGCACAGGACCCTGGGTAGGGAAGCCTTTGGGAGGAGGATAAATTCCTGAATGAGCAGGTAGAGGCACAGGACTGACGAAGTTTAGGAGACTTTAGCCATGTGACCTAGTTTGTACTCACAGGTAGGTGAAACCTGGGCTATTTACCTAAGTGATGTTTGCTCTAAGCTTGCTGGCATCAACCTGTCCAGCAAAAAGCCTGGGAGTCAATTATCCTGGGCTGTAGCTCTGTCACTAATAATAATCTTGGGCATGTCACTTGACTTCTTTGTGCTTCAGTTTCCTTCATCTTATAATGACCTCATTGGGCAAGATGAATGCTTAGGTTCTTTTTGAATATTAAGATAACCAGAGTTCTTTCTCCAGAAATTGCTGTTGGACACACGGAGTCCTAGAGAATGTCCCACCATGTGGCTCCTGCCTTGGAGTTCAGAGTGGCCCGTGGGCTTGGGATCCTCTTTCTCTTACAGTGCTCTTGGGTAAAATGTCAGGTTATGGCCAGACACAGTGGAATTGAAAAGGAGTGTCAGCTGCAGCTTTTGTGAATGTCTACTTTGGAACTTTATCTTAAATGTTTGAGAGACAACTCTTTTTTTTTTTTTTTGAATTTTATTTTATTTTATATTTTATACAGCAGGTTCTTATTAGTCATCAGTTTTATACACATCAGTGTATACATGTCAATCCCAATCGCCCAATTCATCACACTACCACACCCACCCCGCCGCCACTTTCCCCCCTTGGTGTCCATATGTTTGGTCTCTACGTCTGTGGAGAGACAACTCTTAAATTGATGTTTTATTGTCCTTGAGACACCATACCTTTGTTGAGTTCATTGTAAATCATAAATTTGAGCATGAAACATAGGTTGCCAAACTGGCAACTAACTATACCCATTTGTGTTTAGTTTGGAGAACTTGAAAATGCCATTATTGATACTATGTATAAAATAGATAACTAATGAGAACCTACTGTGTAGCACAGGGAACTCTACTCAATGCTCTGTGGTGACCTAAATGGGAAGGAGATCCAAAAAAGGGGGATATATGTATACATATTGCTGATTCACTTTGCTGTACAGTAGAAACTAACATAATATTGTAAAGCAACTATACTCCAATAAAAATAAATACATAAATAGATAGATAGATAAATAAATAGAAAATGCCTCTTGCAGCTGTCTGCTTATTCCTTGTCCAGCCTCTGATTGATTTCTGTCCCATGCTTATGTGACACCTTTTTATTATGTTTACTCCTCACAGAGTTGGCTGATCGTTGTTTCAGAAAGTTAAATGGCGTGCCTCCAGTGGAGGTGTGACGTCATGGTGTCCCTGCTTCCGAGAGCGGAAAGTCCATCTCCACAGTGCTATAATCTGGGGGCCCTAGGCTAAGACTTCTCCAAGTGAGCTGCCTCTCCCGGCCCAGGTTGTGATCTGGGTGGCATGGCTGAACTGACTGTGAACTGTCCATTTATTTCTGATTGGCAGCCAGGCTGGACAGTGATCAAACAAGACCATTCTGACAATACAACATGCTGCTCTGTTTCAGAAGTATTTTTAAGGAAGGATGTTGTCCTGGGGGTGCCCAGCAGGGCTCTTGAAAGCAAACAGAAATCACACGTGGTCTAATCAGAGGGTCAGTGAGTGGGAAAGTATACTTTTAAAAGTATACTACTAATTTCTGAATATGCCAATACAATTTAATAACAATACTATCTAATATTTATTGAATGCTGCCTATCAGCTATGTTCTGAGTATTTCTACATATATTAACTCACTAATCCTTACCACAAACCAGGCAGGTCCTATTGTTATCCTCACTCTATAAATGACAAAACCAAGGCACAGGGATGTTAAATGACCACACAGCTACTGAAGAGTCAAGACCTGAATTTGAAACCAGACCATTTAGTTTCAGTGTTCACACTTAATTGCTCTACTTTTTTAAGAGTAAGGATGTTTTCGTCTATGTAGCAAATATAGAAAGGAATGTTGTTAATTACATTTCAGGACAAATTAGAAGTGGAGGAGACATAAGGAAAAAAACATGTTTTTTCTTTTTCTGTATTTATATGAGATGATGGCAGTAAACTAAACTTATTGTGATAATCATTTCACAATACATGTAAGTCGTCTTTATGTTGTACACCTAAAACTTAGTGCTATATGTCAATTATATTTCAATAAGACTGAAAGAAAAAAGAAAAAAAAAATAAGAGAAAGAGAATGAATGAATCCACAGTGAATCCAAGCCCTCTGATATGGCTTCTCAGCCCTCATGAGCTAGCCTTGGCCAGCCTCTGCACCATGTATGCTGCCACCCCAACTGGGTGACTTTCCTGGGCCCCAGCCATAATAGGAGACTTTGCACCTATCTTGATTTGTTCAACTCCTTGTGCTTTTATGCTTTTATTCACCCTTCCTGGAAAGCTCTTCTTCCAAGTCTGGAGAAATCTCCAGCTTTTTAGACTCGACTCAAATGTTAACTCCTCTGTGAAACTTTCTCAGACTTTTCATGCTGTGTTTTTGCTTGTTTGTGCTTCCTCAACACCTGGCTTATCCCTTCGCCATAGCTTGTTAAAAAACAAAAATTCAGCCAAGTAAATGTGAAAATCTAATTGGCTTTATTGGGCAATTCATGAGTGGGGCAACATCCTATCTAGCAAGTAGATGGGTGCTCTGAGGGGTTGTACAAAATGGAAGGTTTTTATAAGAATAAGTGTGGGATGAGGGAGCTATTAGCAAAAGAAAAGAAAGAATTGTTTTTAGGCCAGGACATCTTTTTGGGGGTGGGAGGGAACAGCAAGGGTTTTATCATGCAGACTGATTCTCCTTCCTCTTGGGTGTGGAGAGGGCCGAAGTGGTAGATTACTTCATTGGTGCTGAATAGAAAATTCCAGACCAGTTGATTGATTACGTTTCTGGTGTAAGTTGAAACTGCAGTTACGTTAGGTATGAAATCTAGTTTTGGTATCATGGGCTTTAGCACAAGGGATGCCATTTTGGGCCTGAGTTTTTTATTTTTTTCATTAACAGCTTGCTTCAGGTAATATTGAAACTGTTTTCTCTCTCCTCACTAAGCTGTGAGCTCCTTCAAAGCGTGGTAGCATCTAGCAGAGTGTGTGCTTCATAAATGTTTCTTGAAATAATATTGAAACTGTTTTCTCCTCACTAAGCTGTGAGCTCCTTCAAAGCATGGTAGCATCTAGCAGAGTGTGTGCTTCGTAAATGTTTCTTGAAAAAACTGCGTAAAGCAAGTATTCCTGTCAGCAGATGGAGTAGGGGATCCCTGGAGAAAGAGAATCAGGCATGGCTTTCTTGACATAAGAGAAGCCATTTTTGGCCTAAGCTATTTTGTGATCTAAGCCTGGCCACAATGCTTGCCCTTGAACAGGTCTCAGTAATGAATGATATTAAGGGAAGTGAGGGAAAGCAGGGACAAAGGAAAAACAGTCAAGAAACCAGAGTTCAGCAGTAAGACAGAGTCCTAGTTCCTCCTCAAGGTATATACAGATACAGATCTTTGAGTTCTGCAGGAACTAAGGTGCCCACGGAGGTGGAGAATGGTAACTACATGCTGAGATCCGAGACTGGTCAGAACCTAAGGAATAATGATGTTGACCTTTTCTGACCCTCCTGACTTCAGTCAACTAAAGCTTGGACTCTGTCAAGCTTTGCCCCAATTCTATGCCGAATTCTCCTCTGCTCCAGCCCCTTCATGAATGTGCATGTACCCTTAGTTTAAACCTTACCCAGTTTTGCTATTCAGAGACATACTGCTTTGGGAAAGATCCCTGGTGTTCTCCTTACTTGCTGCAAGTAATAAATCCATCCTTCTCCCTATCTTTGGCTTGACACCCACCAAGAGGTGAACCCACTTTTTGGGTAACATTCCCATCATTAGGTCATAAGGTGCACTCAGAGATTCTGTCTTCAGGCTTATGTAAAGAACTTTATTTTGGGTTCTGATTATCCTGATAATTTTTCAATCCTTTCACTTATTTTGGCTTGTTTGCATAAATTGTTGACTTTATAAACACTTGACTCTTTGATAATGAGAGTATACTAACATATGAATTAAGCAACCACTCTGATGATGGTGATGATGATAAAGTATATATATACATGTGTTTATATGTATATATATATACACACAAGTAACACCCTTATTTTCAGGGCCAACCATGACACCCTCCCTTTTCATTCTACCAGGTAGGCAGGTATTCACGTAGAACCTGTTGGAAGATATGTTGTTCCTATCCTGGACATGACAGGAGTTTGGAATTTTTGACACAACTAATGAGAATTGGAGGTTCTAAAACAGAGTCTTTCAAAGTGGGATTTGTTTGAGAATAATTTATAAAATATAGAGAAATCACTGCTTGATTTTACTAAAGAGTGAAAATCACAACTGATTATAATTTCTGCCTTTGCTACCAGTATAGCTCTGCTTCTTCCCTAAACGGTTGCTGACCTGGTCAAGGATGCCTGGCTCCTTGTGGCTCAGGTCCCTCAACTTCTTTTATCTTTCCTCCTCCTTCGTCATAGAGCTTACCATCTCCTGCTGCAACACTTTCATATTCGGTCATTTGTTTTGCTGCAGATCCTTCCAGACTCCTTTTCCACTCATAGTTTTTCTTTACTATGTTCTTTTCCCTTGTTCAGTTTACTCTATTGCATATTAATTTTTTTCTCTTCTGTGGTTTGTTTCCTTGATTCTCCCCAACACTGGACCCCCAGCATTGGAGCCCTCTTCCTCTATGGTTATCCTTCAGATCACCTTTAAGGCCATCTCTGCTTAGCTCAGTGTAATCCTATTTACTCACTAAAACTGTCCTTTGGGGTGTGCGGCATCTAAATCAGGACTTCTAGTAATTAACTCTTGATTTTTAGAAAGGTCATTTTCTTGCTCTCGGGGCTTGGGTGAGAAGGGGAAGAGATGGAATTTTTAGCAAAGTTTCACGAGGGAGAGCCTCTCTCCACACTCACTTCTATCCTTCCCCAATCAGAACAATCTCCTTAGCCATGAAATATCTTGGCCGTTTTACTTTAATGCTCAGCAGAACATTTTACATAATGTTTTGATGTGGTTGTAGAAAACTGATTCCTGCTGATAGAGAAACACTTTGAAAAAAAGTTTTAATTTTCAAACAATGAGTGTAAGCTGGCTGCTCTTACCCTTACCCCACTTCTGAGACTCTCCCCATGGGCTGGGGTGAAGGCGACTGGTAAAAATAAAATTTAATGTTTACTAATGTATGCAAGTGTTTGAAGAAATTTTTTTGCATATTTCTATAATCTTGAAATGGAGAAGGAATCTGTAAACATCAAAGCCAGAAACACTAAAGGAAAAGACTTATAGATTTAACAAAGTAAAAAAAAAAAAATGATGGCAATCTGGGGAAAATATTTGCAACACGTGTAACATTTGAGGAGTTAAAACACTTGGTTTACAAGAGTTTAACAAAGAAAAAGTTGAACACTTGGATTAAAAAGGTCAATAGACGTATGAAAAGATGTTCAACCTTATTAGTAATCAAAGAAAATATAAATCAAAACAATAGTAAGTTAGATTGGACATAATTTTAACACTGATAAGAATATTGATAGAAAGATGAAAAACTAGACATATTCATACCAATATACATCTATTAGAAAGGCTAAAGTAATGCTGACAATACCTAGTGCTGACAAAGATGTGCAGCAGTTGGAATCCTCAAACACTGATGGTGAGAATGCAGAATAGAACAGCCACCATGGAAAACAATTTGGAAGTTTCCTGTAAAGTTAAACATACACCTACCGTATGACCTAGTACTCTCACTCCTGGTTATTTATGCTAGAGAAATGAAAACTTATATTCAAACAAAAAAACTGTATAGCAGTTTTATTCACAACTGCCAAAACCTGGGAAGCAAGGTCCTTCAGTGGCTGAATGAATGAGCAAACTGTGGTATATCCATGTAATGAAATACTACTTAGCAATAAACCATCCCCCCCAGAACAATGAATGGAATCATCTTTGGATGAATATCCAAAGCATTATGCTGAGTGAAAGAAGCCAGTCTCAAGATGTTTTAGATGATTCCATCTGTATGACATTCTTGAAAAGACAAATAATTGTAGGGACAGAGAATAGATCAGTGGTGCCAAGGGTTTAGAGTTTTTGGGGAGATGAAACATTTTTGTATCCTGATTATGGTGGTGGTAACACAAATCTGTATATGTGTTAAGATTTGTAGAACTGTGTACTAAAAGAAAGAAATGTAAATGTTACTCTATGATAATTAAAAAAAAAAAAAGTAGGCATTCTCACACCCTGTTCATGAGAGTGCATTGTGCCAACTTTATGGAGCATAATTTAGCTATATGTATCAAAATGTAAAATATGTCTATTCTATTACTTAGCAATCCCACTTTTGCTGAAATATTCTAAGGAAAAGTGCAGCCATGAACATTCTTGTACTATCTTTGCACACATGCATTTTTTTATGACTGCAAAAAAGAGATACAAACTGTAAGTCTATCTCTAGAGATTTGATTTCAAGTTCTAATAATACAGTGGACTATCATACATTTAAAATGGTATAATCTATACTTGTTTACATGGGAAAACGTCTATAACATATTATGTAGTGAAAATAATTTTAAAATTATTAGTGATATGCAAATATGTGTGTTTATGTAAAGTTTGTTTATGCAAATATGTAAAAACAAAAATAGTTTACAAATAATGTGTATGGCATGAACTTGTTTTTTATTTATTTTTATTTATTATTTATTTATTTTTTTAACTTGTTTTTTAAAATGAGAAGTATATGTCCAAATTTATTCACTGAAAAAAATTCTGGAAGAATGTGCACCAGACACATTGACAGAAGTCATCTCTGGGTAGTGGGCTTATAGTGATTCTCACTTTCCTCTTTGTACCTTTTTCATAGTCTTTTTATCTTTATACTTTTGTTATAGTCTGAATGTTTAGCTAGGAGCATGTATTACCTATACATTTTTAACATTTATTTTGATTTTTACAAAAACCCATGTAAAGTTTGAAGGTTTGCGTTTTAGACCATGATAAAATTTTCCCAAGTCAAAACAGATGTATTCAAACATTATGTACTCCACAAAAATATCCTGCCCAAATCTACTATAAAAGAGAGCATTTAGCTGTTTATTGCTAGGACTGCGGACATGAGCAGTTGAACTGTTGAACTTTTCACCCGGCAATATGTGTGGGCTACTAACACACTTCCTCATTTTTGGGGATTTGTCTTTGATATTTAAAATGTAATTCTTGGACTCAAGGAACATAACCTCAAGGTATTTATATGGTTAAAAATCAAATAATGCACCTTGTTTAGTATAAAGTATGATCCTATGCATATGGTGATTTGGAGGATAAAATGGAAAGGTTATCTATTACTAAATTTAGAAGTTATGTCCCGATAGATTGATGGTTGATTTAAATATAACTTCTTGTCAAGCATCTGTTTTTAGAATCAAATTACTATGACTCTACAGTTTCCTTGAAGTCTCAGAGTCTCAAATTTCTGTTTGCCTTTGTATGGTTTTAAGAAAATGAAGAGTGTGAAACTGCAAATTTAGTTTTCATTGTATCATATTTTATATGACACACTGGTCATTTCATAGAAATATAAGGTGGCAAATTGTCTGCAGAAGAAATCATTGTCATTATCTCATTGAAACCCAAGTCATTCAAAACCATCTCCCACACACTGAAGATTCATTTGAGAAGGCTTTTGTCTCCCCAGCTGCCCACATGTTTTTCTGATCCATCTCTTCTCCAACTTTGCCTTATTGACCACCCCCAGTGGAATGCTGACTGTTTTTCATCTTGCTTCCTTTGTTTATCTCTAGGGTTTAATTCAATAAACAAAGTGGCTTGGATCAAACTTTGGGCTCTTATGGGTTTGGATGTGTTCTTTGGTCTCAGTTTTAGTTACCAGAAGGGAGTGTTGCTTCTGACCTCTTTGACTCTTCCCTGCTGATTTTACTAGGCCTTTGATACTAGTAAAGGGTGAGATTTTTGAGGAAGTGTTCTTGCTTTTGTTAGAGGTGGTAATGCCTTTTGTTGCTTTGTGACTCAAGTTGCATTCAGTTACAATCACAAAGGTGTGCCTTAAAAAAATCAAATTCAAACTAGCAGAAGTAGAAACCCAGGGTTTTGATCTTCGAGGAACAATGTGACTCTTATTATTGATGCAAAAATAGCAAATAAGAACGCTCATCTAGGTTTGACTTTGCAAGATTTAGGTAATTCATTGCCTACTACACTCACACTCTCAGCCACTTCTCCCAACACATTCTCAGGATGTATAATGGACTAGTGTGTCCACTCCACCACACTCCCCCAAGAACTTCCAGGCCAAGGGCCCACAAGCTCAGAAGCCTTTACGGGCTGAGCAGGTGGAACAGAAGAGTAAATCAGGCTGTTTAAGAAAAACGGATTAGTGGGGACTTGGCTAAGGTAGAGACAGCATGTTCCACCTAGAGAGAGCCTCTTTCCAGCATCGGCCAATTGTTGCTCTGTGGGAATGGGCCTCGGGTGGTCAGAGCTTCCACCCTTCCAATAGAAGCAAGAAATAAAGATTTTGTTGTGACATTTCCAATCTCATCAACTATTTCCAATGAAATACCAACACACTTTAGCCCAAACCACATGTCAGAGGGCTGGAAGTGGCTATGGGCCGCCAGTGTGCAACTTCTCATTCAAAACTAAAGTGCATAAATTTTGGGAGTCCAAAAGCAGGGTGCTGATGGAGGCTATTCCGAGGTCAGGACCAGCATGGACACAATCCCAGCAGTGAACAAGGGTATGTGGGACTTTGAGGCACCAATCAGTGGTACTTCAGTGGTACTGCTCTGTGCTAGTGACAGGGCAACTGGATGCTGAAAATTAGAGGCTGACTGGCTTCTCTAGATCTCTGTGGAAGCCCCCAGGGCTCTTAGGCAGTTCAGGGGAAGGGAGGGGAGGAAGGAAATCTCAAGAAAGAGATATTGGATTTCCTGCTAATAGGTAGGCAAGTGGGGATTTGAGTAATTAAATAAAAGATGAAAAAGAGATATGACCGTATTTGAACTCTAGGCTGGCAAAGTAGTTTATACTGGTTAATCTAATTGAAAATATCAATTTAAAAACCCAAAGATTGGAATTTTGGAAATAAGTCGTATTTATTAAGTTATTACTGGACATTGAGGAAAGTTATATTGTTGTTTGGAATAATAGTATAGTAACATAATAAATGGCTTTAATAATAACAACAGCAGTCTTTTATTTATTAATTTATTTTGGCCACGCCTCAGGGCATGTGGGATTGGACCCGTGGCCCCTGCAGTGGAAGCATGGAGTCCTAACCACTGGACCACCAGGGAATTCCCAACAACAGCTGTCTTTTATTGAGCACTTACCACATGCCAGGCACAGTACAAGCACTTCACATGTACTAGCTCATTTAATACCCATAGATACCCTATAAGGTAGTTTCTACTATTACTTCCATTTGATAGATGAGTAAACTGAGGCACAGAGAGGTGAAGTAACATGCCCAAGGACACACAGGCATGTTGTACAAATAAGGAGTTTTCACTTAGCAATGGCCTCCTAGGATTGGTTTAAAATCCTCTCACTTTTTAAAAAAATTTATAAACCTACTCACTAAAAAGTTCTAGCTGTCTTAACAATTTCATCTCTCCATATTCTCTTCTGTTCTTTGTTACTGTGTATACATTCTTCTAAAATATGTCAGGGTTTACTGTTTCCATGTGGTAATTTATGGTTTGCCTTTCTGCAGTTGTGAACTATCCCCTCTCACTACTAATCTACAAACTCTCTTCTTAATGCCATTTTTCTTAGGTAAAAAATACCATATGCTTATCCTAAAAATTTTGTAAAATACAGACATGTATGAAAAAATTAATCCTAATCCCACCATCCACAGAAAATAGCTGTAAACTTTTAGGTGGCATTCTTTCCATTCTTTTCTATACACATATAGTCAATGAAAAAGACTACAAACACACTGCTAACTATTTTTACGGAATATAAATCATATATACACATAGCTATAGCTTTGCTTTTTTCAGTTAACATTTATCATGAGCTGTTTCGCATATCACTACCTTTGACAACATTATTTTTATTTTTAATGACTACATAGAATTCAGTCATATGAGTTTACCAGAATTTATTTTAGAATCTTAGATGATTGATAACCATTAACCATTAGATGATTTACTATTTTAAAAATGTTCACTTCTGGAGATAACATAGTACAAACATTTTGAATATAAGTCTTTGACCATATTTTTGGATATTTCCTTAGGGTAAATTCCTCCAAGTAAAATTACTGGGTCAATAGCTCTTAACACATGTTGCTACGTTGCCTGTCAGAATGTTGGGGCCATTCACACACCACTAACACCCTCAGGTTTTATGATCTTCACTTTTACATCACTCTCCTTTTTCCTTAACCTCTCAGTTTATTTCCTTATATGTCAGAACTGGGCCCTCCATTGAGCTGTCTTTTCTCATTCTAGTTGTGTGTTGAGGGCCTCCCATCCCCAGCAGTAAGCAGCCAGACGTGGGGACTTCCTGCTGAGCTTTGTTGCATAACGGAGCCAATCCAGAGGAACCAGCTTTAGGGTCAGCTCAACTGACCTGTGGGAAGCCCCAGGCCTCTGGGAATGGAGCCCATCCCCACTAATTTACATACCGTGGATGATTCTTCACGGGTAGGTTTCCGGGACAAGTAACCAAGTGAAGAAATTGCTCAAATTTCACTGGACAGCATCAGTCACCGGAAGCATGGCAATGAAGAAGGGAAATGAAGGCCTGCTTCCATGGCCTGATCACAGCACAACAGCTAGACAGTGTTGTCTTTGAGGGGGCACAAACATTCGTTCTATCAAGACAGTTTCAGAAGCTATGAAGGGCACTGGTGCAGGGACAAGTCAAACCGACACCAGAACACCAAGGGGACAACAACAAAGGGAAGACCATGTACTACAGAAGGAATCGTCTCCAAAATGCTGAAGAGGAAAAAGAGAGGCTTGCCTCTCTAGCGGCCCAAAAGAAAAGGGAAATCTGGAACATTTCCTAGGCTTTCTTTGTTTTTTAATGACTTATCCTCTTATTAATATGTCAGAGAGAAGGAAAGCTCCTGGCTAAGAAATAACAGTCCTTCATCCCAGAAATCACAGCCAGGAATATGGACTCTTAACAAGTGTCAAAAAAGCACTCTGAGTAAGGAGAGAAAAATGCAGATACATCACTTCTGTTATAATAAATGCTTGATTTCTTTTAATCCCAAGTCCAATTATTTTCTTTTCAAACTTAAGGGTACTGTCTGCCCTATTAATTAAGGGTATTTGCCTATTAATTTGAGTACTTAAAAAATATCTGCCTATAATATTTCTCTCTCTCTCTCTCTCTCTCTCTCATCTACCCTCTACCCCACTCCTTTTCATCTAATGAATTCTTTTTTTTTTTTTTTCTCGGTACGCAGGCCTCTCACTGTTGTGGCCTCTCCCGTTGCGGAGCACAGGCTCCGGACACGCAGGCTCAGCAGCCATGGCTCACGGGCCCAGCCGCTCCACGGCATGTGGGATCTTACCGGACCGGGGCACGAACCCGTGTCCCCTGCATCGGCAGGCGGACTCTCAACCACTGTGCCACCAGGGAAGCCCTATCTAATGAATTCTAATCCTCTCTCTTCTCTGTCCCTCCTGCTTCTTGAATAATAGCACAGCAGAGTTAGTCATTTAATCCCATCCCTCTCCTTCAATAAGTGGTGGAGATGAGAAGGATTTCCAAGTAGGGAAACTACATGAGCAGAGATGCAGAAAGTTTGTGGAAGGGGGAGTGGGTAGATAGGGATGGGGGAATGGAGGAGGCTTCAAAGGCCTTTTATGTCATGTTTGCAAAGGTCTTTGTAGGTTTTCTTAAGGGACTTTGAGGGATTGTTTCTTTGTAAGCAGTGGAGAACCATAGGAAGTTTTGAAGGGGAGAAAGATATGATTAGATACTTTTTGTTTTTGTTTTGGCTTGCTTAGCTTTTTTCCCTTCAAGCAAAAATCACTCCATTGTGGTAAGAAAGATAAATAGGAGGAGGAAGAAACTAAAGGCAGGAATAGCAATTTGGAGGTTTCCCAGTCCTTTGGCTTGGATTTAGACAAGTGGGGATGGAGAGTAAGGGACAGATTTAAGAGATATTTAGGAGATTCAATTGGCCTGACTTGGGAGCTTTTTAGGATGAGAAGAGAAAGATGAGGTCAGAGAGATGAAAAGTCAAACAAATATGACTCTGATTTCCCACAGTCAATGTGTGGATGAGGATGTCATTAAATGAAATTAAATCATAAGATGCATATGGAGGAGGGAGATTTAAAGGGAAGATAAAAAAATAAGTATGGGGTTTAGTTGCAGAATGTCCTATTCAGTGTTGCGGTGGCAAATGTTAAAATTGGCTTTCCAAAAGAAGAGAAAGAGAGAGAGAGAGAGAGAGAAAGAAGAGAAAAGAGAGGAAAGAAAGAAAGAAAGAAAGAAAGAAAGAAAGAAAGAAAGAAAGAAAGTATAAAATAAAAGGAAGAAAAGAAAGCCCTGACTGTATCAGATTTCAATGGTGTTAATATTCCAAACCATGGGCTGATTTCAAGCTCACCCTGTAGAAGTCACTTAGTGCAGAACTGGGAAGAGATATACATACACAGTCAGCAGTTCTGAGCTGGAGCGAGCACACCACTGGTCCCACTGGATGCCCCACCATGTATGGGGGGCGTACCGTCCCGGAGCCTAGCAAGGAGATGAGAGCTGGCGACACAGGGTTTACGTGAAGCCAAGGGGAGTGGATCATGTAAAAATAAAAAGAGAAAACCAGTATTAGGAGACATTATACAAGGACAGAGGAGTCAGGAAAAGAGTCGTTAAAGAGGCAGGAGGGTCAGAAGAGAACCAGATTCAGGAAATAAAAGAGATGAACTTGTTTCAGGAAGGAAGGTGTGGTGGGTAGTGTCAAATATCAGAGATCAGGTAGCCCAGGGACTTAAAGGAGGTCATCAGCGTTACCCATTCAGCAGTCTTTCTGCACTTGAGGTATTTTTCTGTTTTTCTACATGAAAATATTTTATAATGGTAAGAAAGAAAGCACATATACCCCGCTCTCTCTCGTTTTAAGGAGGTCATTAATGAATCTGGAGAGTGGTGGGGGCCAGAGTTTGCCTGAAATGGGCTGGAGAGCAAATAAAAGGGAAGGATAGCAGATGAAATCTTTTCAGCAGTTTGGCTGTTAAAGGCAGGAGAACTTGAAGGGAGGCAGGTTGGATGGCTGGCTTTTAAAAAGAATTATAGCTCATTGATCAACTAGTAATTCAGGGGAATATGTCTGTCTATAATCCAGACTAACTTGCTGATCCCAATGACAAGCAGAACAAACATCTTACTCAAGTCCAGAAGCAGTAATGGTTTTGAATCTTGCTACATGTCAATAGGAGTCACATTAATAAAGAAGGGGATTGCATTGGTCCAATTATATTGAGTTTGTAGGTATTGAAAGCCTATGCAACACATGGTTTACTCCACAAATAATGGTGATTCCTTGTATTTTTTGTTTGTTTGTTTGAATATCTATAGCTTGAGAATTTGTTTCTAACCATGAATTGGAATTAAACTGACTCTACTATGAACTGTAGGTCCTTTTATTCCACTTTACATGAAAGAAGGATTACCTATTTTTTTTCTTTAATTTTGAGGTACCTGTCATTCTCCAGGAATTCTCAAAAAGTCCAGCTATTAGGTCTTAATTGTAACAAATTCTGCTTGAGAAGTTATTTTTAGAATATTTTCTGTTTTATTCTTCATTGACTTCCTGTAATACTCTATTTTTTTCAGAGTTTCCAGGAATCAAACAGTATGCTATACACATGTGTGGTGAAAATCATTTATATTTTAAATAATGTGTACATGTACATTTATGTAGACAAGTTAACAGATATTATATATCAAAACAATTTCCAAGCAAAACCTTTTAGGTAATCCCTAATTTAAGTCTCAACAGAATGAAAATCTGTAGCTTCATAACCTCTAGCAGGGTCTCCAAGGCCACAGCTGCCTGAATTCTGTAGTTAAAAGATTCCAGGGTCATCTGAGAATAGAACTTCAAGACACCCAGGCTACATTGACAGAATCAGCTTCTCCGGAGCCACAGCAACAAAGAAGGGCCATTCCACTTGTTTGGAAAGGGTCACCTAGTGTGGGGACCTGGAGTGTTGGTGTTGGTGTTAGCAGGAATTGAAGGACTTGGAGGAAAGCTCGCTGAAGCATACTCTGGAACAAATCGACCTGTGACATTCAAGGGAGAGAATTCATGTTTTTACACTTCCTCAAGGGACACATTCTCTTAACCTCTAACTTTTGGAATTCAGTATTTCTGTCATGTGAACCTGTCGTATTTGCAAAGTGTGGGCTTGGTGTCAGCAGACTTAGGTCCTTGTGTTCCTTGGCCAAATCACTTAGACTCTTTGGGGATTTGGGCTCTTTTACTGGTAGAAATCAACATGACTAATAAGCATATTTCAAACATGATGGTGTGTTCATGTATTCATTGCAGAGGTGAGGAGATTCTTGATACCATAGGTTGTTCTTAGTTAAAAATGATCACATTTGGCGTTGGGGCCATAGACCTGTGTATTCAGAATCAATGGCTGTCCTCTCTGGGGCTTTCATCTCCTTCTTGGCCTCATCTCCTTTCTCCAACAGTCTATCTTTGTCTCATTTGTACAGAACTTACTGTCACTCATTCCCCAAGAGAACAATCTGAGGGATTACTTTAGTAGGGGGTGCTCTTGGGAACTACAGCCTTCAGTTCCAAAAAGAATGCTTTTGGTGGCGGGATTTCAAGCACTGTGATAGGTGGCTGGTGGGGTGGGTGGGCAGGGAGCAGAGAGTCAGAGACATAAGCACTTCCATAAGTCACACTTGGAATGGTAACACCTCCAGGAGCTTTCCTTTATATCCAGAGGGTCAGAAAGATTACTTGGAGCTCTTGGCTAGACCTGGAGTTTTAAAATTTTGGCATGGGACAATCTTTATAGGCCATTTTCTGGTATCAGAAAATGACATCAATAGTCAGCTACCAACACCCTCTTTGTTTACAGTGCCATTCTTCCCAGGAGCTCAAATGAACAAAATGTGCTTTCAGAAAACCCCTGTGAGGCAGGGAGAGCAATATATATTCTGTTTTATGGACAAAGAAATGGAGGCAGAAAGTTGTGGATCATGTGGTTCAGTCAAATTTGACCCTAGAACCCATTCTCTTGACCAGGGTTGTCCTTTGACCCAGGCAAGAGGGACTCCTCTCCTGGGCCCTGGGCTGCAGAAGGCTTGGCTGTGGCCCGCCTCAAACCTCATCCCTTCCTAAGGGTGAAGAGTCCACAGGACCTAGGGGCCAGACCACCACAGTTATGAGTTGCCAGGACCCCAGAATTCCTTGCAGTAAGGCCCCTAAGTGCACTTCCAGGGCTTGCATGGGCCCCCTCCCTGGATCTGTCCTGAGTGTTGACAGAACCACTGACATGTGGACCTGGGTTCAAATCGTAGCCTGGACTGTAGCATGGAGGGGCTTGTGCAGCTAGGGGCCCACATGCACACCTGGAGTTTCTTCTGGAATATGATGGAGCTGGGGGTGGGAAGAGAAGTTGGCTGGGGGCCAGCTCTCCCACTCCACCACTTTCTTGACAAAACTTAAGTCAAAGGGTGAGGAGTCTGAATGTGAATCCTCCCTTCCAGTTTGCTCCAAAGGTATCTTTGTCAGGTAGGAGAAACTTGTTTTACAGTTGGTTGGCTTGATTTATGAGTTAAATATTTAGACTTAAAGTATGTGGGCCTCCATTTGTACTCTTGCTTCTATTCTTCAAGTGTTACGGGCCGTCTTGCTCCTGATTGTCAAAGCCAAAGCCAGAGGAAGAAGGTGGAGAACTGGAATGGTTATGTAATTTTACAAGACTGCGATTCTCTAGCTGCACTTTGCGAATGGGTAGAAACCTAAATACAAGCCATGTGTATTTATCTATCACTGGGACGCTGACCAATATGATGAAAATAAAAAGGGGGCTGGTCCACATTGCTCGTTTTTTTGTGGCCTTTCTTCTCCACCCAGTTTGCTAAGAGAAGGAGCAAGACGCTTTTCAGGGCTCCTCCCGGGGATCTGGGAGGCCCGGGCTGGGAACCCCAAAGGCAGTAAGTCGCCTCTTGAATTCCAAAGTCAGGGTTTGTGGTGGAAAACAACACCAGCCAATTGTCCAGAGGACTATCCACCCTCTCCCACACCCTGGGCACTTGAAAGGAAGAAAAGACTAAAGGGTTGGCATCCCGAGGGGTTGCTGCCTCGCGGTCTCTTCCCCTTCCTCCTCCTCCCTCCGCCCCCTAAGTCCCTCCGACTGAGTAAATGAACAAAGGAAACAAAAATTGCTGAAAGCAAGAGTTTAGAGGAAGCGATGTCCACTCGTGCTGTTGGCTGCCCTGAACCTGGATAAGAGTCTCTGTTAGGCGCAGCCCCAAGCCCGGCATTTCCCGCTGGTCCTGGGCTGGCCGTCCGGGCAGGGGCGAGGGGCGCGGACCCCCACCAGCACCCTCCGCCCCCAATCCCAAGCGCTGCAGGACGTCGCCCGTTTAAGGGGCGGAGCGAGGCTCCACGTGCTTTCTGCTGAGTGACTGAACTACATAAACAGAGGCCGGGAAAGGGGGCGGGGAAGGAGGGAGAGAACAGGCTTTGACCGATAGTAACCCCTGCGCTCAGCGCAGCGGAATCTATAAAAGGAACTAGTCGCGGCAAAATCCCGGTAATTCTGAGGAAGAGTGAGTGCGGCCGGGGCCGGAGGAGCGGCGCCGACACCTCTCTCCCCGGGCGCAGGTGGGCAGAACAGGGGGCGCCGCGTGACCAGCGCCGCCACAGCCCATTTCTCGGCGGCGCTTTGCTCCCTTTCCCCCACTTCTTTCCCAGAAGGGTTTTTCAAGGGGTGGGGGAAAGAGCCGGAAACAAAAAGTGGAAAACAGGTAAGAGGCTCTCCAGAAACTTGGGCTGGGGTTATTGTTTTGTTTCAGGGCCGAGGGGACTTTGGGAAGCGCTGGGTTTCGGGGACTTTAGTCCGAACCCCCCCATGTCCCCACCTCCTGCAGCGCAAATGGGGGGGGCGTAAGGGGGGGGGAGGAGGACGTCCTAGGACGAGCTCTGGCGACCCAAAGACGCGGCGCCGCTGTGCTCAGGGTTCGCCCGGCGGTGGAGCCCGGGGAGCATCTTTGGGCGCGGAGACCCGAGCGCAGTACCTGGGGCGCAGTGGAATCGGGGGCTCCTGGTGGTGCCGGGGGCGCTGCAGCCGGAGTGGGGAGAGTGGCAGGTCTGGCACTGAGCTGTTCCCTTTGTCTGGAAGCGCCTGAGCCGGCTGGAATCCTCTCTGGCTGCGGGTCGGCCGGCGCCCACCCTGACAAATGCTAGCCCTCAGTCTCCACTCCGTTCTTGCGAGTTGGACTCTGGTCTGAGGATCGGTCCCCTGCGCCCCCGGACTGGAGCGGCGCGTTCTTGTTCTCCAAGAACGCGACTGGGAGGTGCACCAAACCGGGTGCATAGTGCTAGTGCTAATTTGAGGCCTCGGGGGCTTTGTTTGGGTCCTTTCTAAGGTCTCCGTACGCTCCCTGGAGCTGGTATCCCTGACGCAGCTGGGGCGACGAGAGTTCTGTTTCTTTAAAAAACGTTAGACTTAGAAGGAGGGCCTGAGGAAACCTGGAGCTGAGGTGCCCATTCCCCTGTCCCCCGTCTTCCTGCCCTTTGCTGCTTGTCTCTTGGGGCAGCCTCAGGCCGGGCACGGATGGGGAAGCTGGGACGAGATGGTGTAGCAGAATGACCGAGAGTAACCCCGGCGGGCGGTGCAGAGCTCGCAGCTCCGCTGGCTGGCTGCGCTCCGCGGTGGGGGGAGGGATGGCTGGGCGCCGGCTGCGGGTGGCCACGGGGGGACTGATCCACAGCGCCTCCTGGCCGGGTGGCCTGGGAATCGGCTCCTTGGCCGGAGTGAGGCCGGGCTGTGCGAGGCGTTGTCGTTCGAGGGTTCCGACCGAGATGCGGTGAAGACGGGTGTTTGCAGACTGGGAGGAAACCTGGGGAACAGGCGAAAGCGCGTCTGGTTCTGTTCTGTTACAATGGTTCCCAACTCCCAGAGCGTTGCTAAATGGAAGGTTCTTGGGGCGTGGGCCAGTGCCAGGGTTGTGTGTAGGTGCCTCTTTTTCAACACTTATCAAAAAGAAGGGAATAAACAAGATAAAAGCAAATAAGGAGAGAGAAAGAAAGAAATGCGGCCCTGCAAAAGCGATACCATCAGCTTTTAAAACCAACACTTTTCAGTGACACGACAAACTGATCGAGTAGTATATACATTAATATAATAGAGGACAAATTTGATATTAAAAAAATTCTTTGGTGATGAAAATTAGCAAGTCACTTTCTAAGGCCCGGTCCCCACCTCCCCACAAAGAACACCTCACAAAATTTTGCAAGTTCAAAAGCAGAGTTTTACTGGTTCTTTTAACAATAGTTGGGGACCCAAACCTAAGTTTTGATCTTCTTTTCAGACAAAATTTAAATCCCAACTAAAAAAGTACTTAGTTTCTCATTTCCCCTTTTATTAATATTTCAGCCCATCTTCCTCATACCTACCACAAAATTAACGGAGGCTTTCTTTTATTCATATCGTTCTCTTGAGGCATTTCTCCCAAATGAAAGAAAGTGTGAAAGCATGGAGAAGTTTCCGGAGTAGAACCTCTTCTGATGGTATAATAATTTTCAAGTACAAAGTTTTCATTGTCAGCTTGTTCCCCAAGTGCTCCTTTTATAGGAGCTTTAATGCTTTATGCATTAATTCATGATAGAGTTTTGGGAAAACACTGGATACACTGAGCACATTAGTATTTACTCGAGAAAAAGCAGTAGAATCAGAGTGACCAGCCTTCGATGACCACAGTTCATTTAAGGGGTAAGAATTTCTACTGTAGTCAGAGTAATTCATTAGCCCCCTTGCAGGGACCAGCCTAGTGTTCCAGAATGACATATCTGATTGTGAAGGGAATACCTGTGATATGTGTCTCCCCTCCAGATGAGCATTTGAAATCTCAACCCTCAGTTTACATCTAAATAGAGGCCTGTAGGGGACCCTGGACACCTTTTGACTTAGGGCGTATTTACAGTTCATGTGAGACAGTGTTAGACAGTAGTTTAGAATTGGAAAAGGGTGACTGGGGTTTGGTTGTTTTCAACCTCTGCTCTAGGAAACCTTAATGCTTACATTATTAAAAATGAATGAAACCGGGGCTTCCCTGGTGGCGCAGCGGTTGCGCGTCCGCCTGCCGATGCAGGGGAACCGGGTTCGCGCCCCGGTATGGGAGGATCCCACATGCCGCGGAGCGGCTGGGCCCGTGAGCCATGGCCGCTGAGCCTGCGCGTCCGGAGCCTGTCCTCCGCAACGGGAGAGGCCACAGCAGAGGGAGGCCGGCATACCACAAAAAAAAAAAAAAAAAAAAGAATGAAACTCAGCAACACAGCTTTTTATTATCTTCTGTAGTATTTACCTTATATGGAGAGAAGTTGGAATATTTTTCCATCAAAAATTTTTTTAGGGGATCTTCCTTCCCATAAACCAAGTTCCTTATGCTGTATCCAGAGTGATTGTAAATTGTTAATATCTTTGCTATTTTAATTTTTAGCTCCTAAGATAAATGGACATTACCTTAGACTCCTTAATTATGAACTTTTTTTAGAATCTATTAAATACCAATAGACGTGTGGTTTTTACATTTCTAAAATACTCTCAAATCCAAATACATTTTTATTAACTATCTGGATGTTAAAGGAATAATGAAAGTGTAATGCTCCTTATGTTCAATTACCTCAGTATGAAATTTTAAAGATCTTGCTGAAAATTTGTTTTAATTTAACTATTCTGGGAGAGGGTCTACACTGAAACTGAAACCTTCTTCATATTTGCATGTGGAAATAATCATAAGTGCCAAAGTTATTGCAATATTTATTTAATAGACACTGTTAAATAGCACCAGGTGCCAAGTACTGATACAAATGTTTTTCAAATACTATTTTAATTTTTACAACAAATCCACTTATTATCCCTATTTTGCAGACTGAGAAACGGAGAGGGTAACTAACATGTCCCCAGCCACACACCTTGCAAGTGGCAGAGCTAAGTTTTGAACCCAGCCAGTGAGCCCCAGATTTCTTTGACTCCCACACTAAGCAGTGAGGTGGTACAATTTCAGTTGCTATGGGCAGAGGACTTAGTGAGGATGCTCGCTGAGTTCTGGTATATTCATCTGCTCTAGTCTTTATCAGAATCTGCAGCCTGTGTTATAGTTCCCTTCCTGCTATGAGTGGGCCAGCCAAGTTCTCTTCAGCTTGTTGGGACATTGGTTGTGTAGGGATTGCAACACCATGGAAAGGACAGACAATAAAATTTACTCAACTCTAATTCTTTACTTGGTTTAAAATGAAAAATTTACTCTCGTTTTAGTCAAATATTTGTGAGTAGGTCTATGATGATCTTGAAATCTTTTCCTGTGTGATGGATAGAAAATGGATAGAGGATTTGGCTGTAAAAGTATAAGGAACAAAAGAAAAAGGGAAGGGATTTCCCTGTGGCCCACCGGCTAAAACTCCGAGCTCCCAACGCAGGCGGCCCGGGTTTGATCCCCTGTCAGGGAACTAGATCCCATATGCCACAATTAAAGATCCCGCATGCTGCAACTAAGACCCGACACAGCCAAATAAATAAATAAAAGGAGAGAAAAAGGGAAGAGGACTATTAGTTAGCTGTCAGTATTAATTTTGGTGAATTTTTAAAATTGGTTATTGTACAATATGACTTCTGCTTGTTTTATCCCTAATTATGTCTTGGACCTTCTGAAATAAACCGTTTTTCTGTTACTGCCATTACTGTCTAGGAATCAAATTTAGCCTTTTCTTAAGGCATCTTTCTCTGAAAGTACATACAGTTTCAAAGTCAGCTTAATAAAAGTGAAATAGGATGGGAAACTCTTTTTCTTATTAAATTGGTGTAGCACCTTAGAAATAAACTCTTAGGAAAGATTTCTTCTTGATAAAAAGTTACATTATTGTTGATTTACCTTATGCTGGGTGTTGTTTCAAGCGTTTCACGCGTAATAATTTAGTTCATTCTCATGAGAACCACATGAGGTGGGTTCTGTTATTATCGTCATTTTACAGCTGGGGAAACTGAGGTATAGACAGGGTAAGTAGCCTGATCATGGAGTTTGTAAGTAAGCAGTGGAGCTGAGGCTGCATCCCAGGCAGTCTGGTTTCCATGAATTTACTAATAGCAGGGTAAGGACTTCATTAAAATATCAGTTTTGACAAATGAAATACTAGCAAAAGGCAAAAAATGAGTCTCACTTTTCGTTTGGATATTTCCGACTGCAAATAGTTCCCTGGGTAGGTAACCAGCATAGGTCTTGTTAAAGGGGCACACTTTGGAAATATCTGAAGCCAGAGGAAGAAAATCTCATATGTAAAGTTGCTTTCAGGTAGAGCCTTTGGTTGTTCTGCATTCTGTTGAGACGATAAGCTGTATTAAAGCAAAGATCATTTACTCTAAGGAACATCAGACTTGGTTCCTAAAACAAAAGAAAATTTGAAATCCTGTCTTTTTCCATTTTGAAAATCTACTCTAAGACCTGATTTAAATGCCATCCTCCTCATAAGCTCTCCTGAATTCACACCTTCCTGCCAACACAGAGTTAAAATTAATTATCCCCTTCTTTTTTGCTCCCATAGGATTGGATCACAGCGCTATTCATGTCATGGGTTTAATTGTGTTTTTGTTGTTGTTTTCATTGTTGTTGTTATAGTTAACATTTATTTGTCTTCTTCTTGAGTGTATGCTTCTCCAGGAGGGCTTTGATTCATTCTCCTAGGCCTTAATTCACCCTCCTTGATATGGAAGGGGATTCAATAAATGCTGACTTAAACAAGTCAAAGAGAATGGGGAACTAATGTTGGTTTTCTGTATTCTAAAGATGAATTAAAATGATGGGATAATCACAGAAAAGCTAGCAGTTCATTCTTTCCTTAGTGGAGTAAAGTGGAATGAGCCTGATGAAATATGGGACAGCAGAACTGTGGATTATTTTGCTTCAAGAGTAAGTAATAAAACAGTTTCTTGCGAGTTTTTGAAAAAGCATGAACAGAAATGGGAAGTAAATATGATTTGTGATGAAAAATGTGTCATTAATGAACTATTTAAATGGACAGCATGTTCGAAACTACAGAAAACAGTATGGCAAATGCCTAAGGTTGTCTCTCAAAAGGTGAGCCCTATTGATAAAGAAATGAAGAAAGGACGATCAAATGAGTATGAAGGTTCTATGATCCTTCAAACGTCCTACCAACAGCTGCTTAATATTCCTTTTGAAGAGTTAAAACCTGGACAACTTGAAAAGACTGAAATACTTTATGTTTCAAAATGTGGGACATTTTATGTGAAGTTATCTAAAAATAAAAAGATTTTATCAGATTTAACAGTATTAATTACTAAAGAAGTAAAAACTCCTTTTTTATCAATGGAAAATATTGAAAAAGGCTTAGAATGCTTGGTAAAATCTAAAAAAACTTTGAAGTGGTATTGATCAAAAGTAGAAAAAAAGTGTGTTGATGAGAAAGTGCTTGTTTTTTTAGTAGATCATAGTAGGTATGAAATAGTGCCTTTATGTAATACCAAGGTGCTTACTAAGGAAATCAGAAATATTCCAAGACAAGCTGTGCCTTGTAAATGGATTTGGTTTGAAAATTTTAGGAACATGCCATTTGAGTCCATTGTGTGTTTAGTTGCTCATTTGGAAATAAAGATTCTTTTTCTGAAAAAAAACAAAACACAAAAAACATTTTATAAAATGTTTTAAATTCATGTATTCTAGAAATAGAATTATATGAGAAAAACTCTAGTTAAGTTTAGGTTTATGACAGACTGAGAAATATTAGTATGTACCTAGGCCAGTTTACTTGTTGTAGAACAAACAATTCTGACTCCGTTCAGCTTCATTTCTCTTCTTGAGGCAGCTGTGATTTGAGAAAGTGCTGTAGTCTGTGACATTTCACATTAAACTACTTCTATTTGCACATTAATTTATTTTTTAAAAATAAGAATGAGATAATTCACTAAGTGGTTTAGAATTTAATTACTTAAAAATAGAATTTAATTTTAGAAAACCCAAAATAACCTTTTATGTATAGGATCTTTTATTCATTTTGTGTGTGTGTGTGTGTGTGTGTGTGTGTGTGTGTGTGTGTATTTGTTTAGAACTGCAACATTTTCTATGCCAAATCCAACTTCCAAGAAGCATTTGGAAGTCAAAACATTTTATTTGGCTAGTCCTGAAGTCAAGATGTTTTATGATAACTGGTGTTTAGTCCGGGACACTTCCTAGGAAGAATTTTGTATATAAAAAAACTAATCAGGGGCTTCCCTGGTGGCGCAGTGGTTGAGAATCCGCCTGCCGATGCAGGGGACACGGGTTCGTGCCCCGGTCCGGGAAGATCCCACATGCCGCGGAGCGGCTGGGCCCGTGAGCCATGCCCGCTGAGCCTGCGCGTCTGGAGCCTGTGCTCCGCAACGGGAGAGGCCCGCATACCGCAAAAAACAAACAAACAAAGAAACTAATCAGTGGCTATCAATTATTGGGAGAGGATTTTTGACTACATAGAGAATATGATGAAAGCTATGGATTCTCTCTAAAGAAAAAATATACACAGGCATGTACACTCCAAATTTTACATATAATTACATACAATTTGACGTAATTATATTCTACATGTAGTTTGAGAAACACACTAAGGACTCATGTGACCCTGGGCAAGTCATTTTACTTTTCTGAGATACAGTTTCTTGGTTGATGAGATGAAAGAGGCTGAGTACATGACTTTTAAAGAGCCCTTCAAGCTTTTACGTCCTCTAACTCTATGTCTGTATTCAGGAAAAAGAATGATTCTTTGATTGGAGCTGCCCAGAGAAATGTCCTGAGGGACAGGCTCAGCATTAGTGTAACAGATCGTGTGGGTTTTGAGAGGTGGAGTGGAAATACCCAGGAAATGCATAAAGAGCGTTTTTGTTTGTTTTGTTTTGTTTCTGTTTTTTTTTTTATGAGTGTTTTGATGAGAGTGATGATGGAAGAAAAGAAGATAGTGGGAGGAGAGGAAGGTAGAAGCCTGAGGGTGTTGGAATTGCCTATTTAATCTGCATTAGGTGGATGAAGATTTGAATCATAGAAGCAAAAGGGGAGTTTCATCCGAAATGCAAGAGAAGGAGGGGTTGGTTGATCTCAATAAATTTCAATGGAACAAACATGATGTAGTGAGACACAGTGAGACATTTGTCTAATTTCCGACTCAGCATCTGGAGAATCTCTCTGAAAGAAAATATTCATTTGGACTCTCCATTCTGGACATCTCCATTTTGAGTATAGGTTTTGCTTCTTATATTGCAGTCTTGTTAAAGCCAATACATGATAGGAAAAAAAAAAAGCTGACTTTTAAGACTCATCCATCCTCCAAGAAAGGATGAGAATTGGACTAACCTTATGAAAATATTTCTAAATATCTCAGAAGACTTTCAC
The DNA here is from genome assembly GCF_002837175.3 of Physeter macrocephalus. Taxonomy (NCBI): domain Eukaryota; kingdom Metazoa; phylum Chordata; class Mammalia; order Artiodactyla; family Physeteridae; genus Physeter; species Physeter macrocephalus. The sequence continues at coordinate 19,731,391 of NC_041222.1, forward strand.
TGGGGGTAGATGGGCAAGACACAGAGTTTTCTAAAGCATTGCTCTGAATTAGTTGTTTCAGAGATCATAGTAGATTAGGACTAGAAGGAAGAAGAAGGGGAAAAAAAAGGAGCAAGAGTTTTCAGGATTGGGGCAGGCATGGGAGGAGGGAAGGAACTGCTAAGAAGTTGTTTGGGTTTCATATCCCTATTTACACTTGCTTTGCAAAATTTCTGTGGGATGCCAGGTTGGGAATAGTTTTGCCAAGAGTCAAGCCAAGCCTTTTTTCTTGAAGAAGCACGTCCCCAAGGATATGACAGCTTGAATTCAATTGGATCTGGTATTTAGATGATCCAAGTTTGACATAAAAGGCAGCATTGATGGAAGCAGCAGCTTTCCTTGGAAAGGCAGAGAGAATATAAAGGCCCAGACTGCTGGCTTTATTTTTTTAAAAAAATATCTATCTATCTCTCTATCTATCTCTCTATCTCTATTTATTTATTTTGGCTGCGCCGGGTCTTAGTTGTGGCATGTGGGATCTTTTAGTTGCAGCATGCGGACTCAGTTGCAGCATGCACGCAGGACCTGCAGAGTCTTACCAACTGGACCACCAAGGAAGTCCCACAGACTGATGGCTTTAGACTGATCTGTAGACTCTTCTCCACTCCCAGATGCAGGGTCTTGGGATGGAAGTGGCAGTTTACCTTAGCTGGGGTGAGGTGTGATTTCTGGTACTGGAAGAAGGAAGGAAGAGGACGACATAATATTTTAAAAATGTGTGTGTGTGTGTGTGTGTGTGTGTGTGTGTGTGTATCTGTCTATGGCTAATGTACAAAAAAATACCATTAAACTGAAATTCATTTCTTCAGCAAATATTTTTCAAACACCATGTAAAATACTAGGTGCTGAACAAATGTCAAAAGACTTTAAGGATCTGCCACCATGACGATCTTTAGCTTGGCATTCAAGGCTCTTCGACCTAAGACTGACCATTTTGACAGCTTTGTCCTGGACTTTAAGAGGCATCCACTGCTCTGGATTTTCTCACCAGTGATGAGCACGTAGTCTGACTCCGTAACTGTCTGTTAACTGACTCTCCCTCTATGGGTTTTCCTCTTTTCTCTGATTTCTACTTAAGAACCCCTTCCTGCTATTTTTTGGCTTCTCATCGTTCTGAAATCTCACAGCCATGCTTCGTGGTCGGTTTTTGTTTGCACCGTACCCTCTACTCTGATTCCTCACTGACGGAAATTTTACCCCTCGACCGTGGGTAGATGAGCTCAGCGTGGGCTAGGCCTTGCCCTGCATTACCATACTTTCTCCTCACTGGATCCTGCGGTAGGCAGCGTGTAAGCCCCTCAGATTATTTCAATGGACTCACACTTTTGTAATCATCAATACACATATTTTTTAAAGTTAACTTTATATTGGTTCTCTAAATTGAAAACTGATATCAGTTGTCTCAAATAAAAGGTAACTTTAAAAATAATTAGAATGAAAGCAAATCGTTTCTTAAACAGTCTGTCTAGAAAGTAAACTTGCTTTCTAAAGGCACTGACTCTGAGACTTGCTCTCGCTTTGTTAAAAAAGGGAAATTAAGCACGTGTTAAAGAGACATTGAAGAGAAGATCAAACAGAAACTTTCCCCTTAATGTAATACAGTTTTTACAAAGGCTAAAGAAGTGCTGAAAAGAATGTTTTCTCATTGTGTGATTGAGTGTTTAATGCCGTGCCTGTCCATCCCCTAAAATCCTCTACATGGAATTTAAGTACTGCTTAAATTCATCTTGTGTAGCTTTCCTGCATTTGGGGAAATATTGAGGTTGCCCCATTTTTCAGATGGTGCACCTGATACAGAGACTAGTTAAATAATTTGTTCCTGGTTCACATGCTTCGATAATGGCAGAGCCGGGGGTTCAAACTCGTGTCTGAAACCCAAGCTCCAGGCAGTTTTCTTAGACTCAGAAGATCTTCTACTCCAGTCTGTTTATCATAAAAGCTTGTTTTCTGTTCTGTGGCTCAGAGTGGTAGAATGTCTTACCTAAATTGACTCCCCAGCAGTCAGTAACTGGAACTTAAAATCTTAGCTTCTTGCCTCTTTAATCCAGGCTTCTCGCTACTGTACCAGAATTTAGGGTAGTATTTACAGTGTCCTTTTAGGAGAGAAAAAAGAAATTGGGTCTGTAAGTCTGTCCTTTCAGCTTACAATGGACACTGAATCTTTGAATATTGAACTGACCTCATTTATTCTGTCTGTTGGTCCAATTTGAATCTTAATAGGTTTTTCAACTGGATTTTTTTTTCTCACTCTCTTAAATAAACATTGCCCTTTGGTTGTAATTTCCTTCTGATTTCCTTTCAAATCAGAAGGAAACCTCCACAGAAGTCCTAAAGGTTGAGTCTTTCCTGGGGACCATTTCGTTTATGCAAAAGTACAAAAACCCTATGCTAATTTTGGCCATTTAGGATTAATTGTGACTAAAGGCAGTTTATCAGGTCTTTTTTCTTTTTTTTTTTTAACTTTAATGATTGTGTTAATTATAGTAAGGACCTTGAGTTCAAGATAAAGAAAGCCTTTGGTCAAGTAGTGTTTATTCAGTTGACAGTCCTGTTGCCGGATTTGCAAATTTAGTGGAATTAGTGCCATTTTCCAGTTTCCAACTCCAGTCCCATTTCACACGATCACAGTGTGGCTTTCTCCTTGGCTGTCTGACACTAGGTTCCGATGGCCTCCATTGCGGGGAGTGGATATGCCCCTGGAGGCTGCAGAGACCAGCAAGGCACTCTGTCCTCAGGTGGAGCTCCACTGGGGACTCTGTGCTCACCTGATGTAGACACTTAGCACACGGTCGCTTGGGAGATGAGAGTGTGTGCATTTTTAAATGCCAGTGTCAACCGCAGTTGAAAAAAGAGCCTAGCAGGAGTTCCACTCAATAGTTTAGTTTCATCTTTCCTTAAGCACTTTTTTATCTGGCACGTAAAATATTTGATTTGTGAAGATCTTAATGACAGTAGCACTTTCTAGAAGGAATACTCAAAATTATGATAGTATTGGAATAATAGAGATCATTTTCCTCTGGGAGCATCCTCCCAGACCTCAAATAGTGGAGTTCATGTTGCCATTATTTGTTTTTAAAAGGCTAACGTCCTTCATTTTTTGTTTCTCAGAATCACAGGTAGGTGAATTTAAACTTGTGATCTTATTCCTCTTTAATTCAGCGAGGCAGCCAGCAAAGTGGTTTGTTTTGGTTGTTATAGAGAAGGAGTTCATTTATGAAGCTGGAAGGGCAGGGCTTAGACCCTGTACCTCTGTGCCTGCCATGGAGTCCTGACTACATCCTCACCTACCTGGTCAGCTGGTCCCCGCTGGGCTGCAGGGACAGAGGCATCTCGGACACATGACATGTGCCTGCACTGTCTCAAGAGCTGGCTGGTGAAAGAGGACGTTCTGGAGAAGGTTGCTGGGTTTGGTCACATTCTCTATGAGCTAGAACTGGAAAAGAGCCTGGAGATAAGATGTTTTGGCAAGAGTAAAAGGAATAAAGTGTTGAGGTAGAAAAATTATAACCAGGTGTTGATATGCTTCATTGAGTGAGTTCTTGACTTGAGCCTATGGGTTTAGAGTTCAAGGCTCCTGAACAATGCTGACAGTCCTGTATTAGTGGCTGAGCCCCTAGGGGAGGTATTCTTGTTAGCTGGCATGTTTACTTGTTTGCTGCCATGTTTACAGGGGTTCTAGAGTCTCAGTCTGGCAAATTACAGATTCTCCTTTGCTCACATGAAGTCCATGAAAATGAATGTCCTTCACAACAAATTAGAGTGGCTTTGGGGAAAACCAAATTAAATGTACTCCTGTTTAACCTGTGTTTCTTTGAACACAGCTGGAAATTTTGTCATGGTTTTAGGCTACCTGAACCTGTACTTTCAATGACATTTCTGACATGTTACCCTGGTGAACCTGCTTTAACTAATTTTTCCCATCCCTGAGGTCTGACTTCAGAGGCTTTCAAATTCCACAAATGTTTCCGAGCACCAAGTGGTCCTGGCCTCTGGGCTCAGTGTGGCAGAGGATGGTAAGATGTTGAGACACCGTAGCTTGCTGCACATGGCTTGCAGTTGAGCAGGGACCACCTGAGAAGTTTGTACACTGGAGGAGACGGTAGGGAGAGCTGAAGAGATGGAGGGATTAGAAGGCCCAGATTGCAAATAGGTAATTGACCTGGAGGCTGGAGGAAGTGGGCTGGAGAAGAAAACTGTGCTGGATGCTAAAGATGTGGAGGACGGTGGCCTGCATGGAACAGAGGAGCTGACTGCCCCCAGAGTGGGAGAATAGTATAACTGGGTGGTGGTGGTGAGGTACCCAAACAGGGGTTTATGGTACAGCAATGGCAGAAGTGGCATGAGGATACCAGCGTAACCCTTTCACATCTCCCACTGAGCTGGGCACTGCAGAGAGTTCCAGCGTGTTCTGGAAAAGCCCTTGGGGGAAATCCTGCCGTCTGTGGACAAAGAAGGGAGGAGAGAGATTCCTTTAATAAACTGCCCATTTTGTGCCCCATCCTTGATGAATGCTTTACCCTGTGAAGTCAGCAGCACTAATCATTGTAAAAGCTGCCGTTTGCTGGATACTTCCTTTGTTCCAGGAACTGGCTAAATATTTTATATACATTATTTGTTCTATTTAATGGAGAGGATACAGGGACTCAGGATCCCTAGGGTCCCAGAGCCGGTGAGTAGCAGTCAGGATTCAAAACCTGCTTTCTCTGACTCCAAAACCTCCCTTCTGTCTCCTGGGCCAGCGAATTCAAGAAAATAAGAGTTAAGGATGTCTGGGGAAGTTTGCTGCACAGCGGCATTGGCCTGCAGGAAGTAGAAGGCAGTGAAGGGATTTGGGTTTCTCTGTCCCCAAGTCCTCTGAGCACTGTTATGGGCGATTGAGATTGACATATATATACTAATACGTATAAAATAGATATAACTAATAAGAACCTGCTGTATAAAAAAATAAATAAAATAAAATTCAAAAATTCAAAAAAAAATATAAACTTTTTAGCCTGGGAGAGGGTTGAACATCCGAATATGTTGACCCTTCCGAGATGTAAACCAAACAAAGTGGTTGTTTTGTTGATATAGTCACCAAGCCTTTTATCATAAAATTCTCTTGGAAAACCCTCCTCCAGCAACAGGGAATATTATCTGGTCAAGTTTTTCCGCAAATAAAGGATTGCTCATGGAGGTGGGCTTGCTTGTGTTTCTGTATCGCTCACGGTGTTTGTGACTTTGATAGTTCCTTCCCTGCAGGGCCCTCTTGCTTTGGCATTATGATTATGGTTGAGAAAATTTTGTTTTCTGTGACATATAATGTTGACAGGTATTTCATTTCTAGGAGAAAGGTTCATTTTTCCTATATGCTACACATCCCCAACCAGGGAGAAAGCAAATAGTTGTATTGTTTGCTGAAGTCTTCCTTTGAAGGCTGCTCTGTGTTTGTTTAGTGGAAATCAGCAGGGGAAGAAGGGTTATCTCTAACATTTTGTCAGGATTCCTCCATAATTCTACAACAATGAAACAAGAACTTGGGGACAGGACAGATTTGCTTTCAGAAACCCTGGATCTTGTCAGTTTTAGAAGTCCTGAGATTGTTTAGCTGGTAACAACTGGACTGTTGAGAGTGATAAATAGGATCTTTGGTTGTCCAAATATCAGTGACATGATAGAAATAGATTTACACTTTTTGAATCTCCTTTAAAATAGAATCGTTGACAGCATGAGGAATTATGCTTCTCAAAGGCTCGTTACAGATTTGTACAGTGTTCGTGTATCTCTTCTAGCTTCACGTTTTTATGTATTCATGTCATAACTCTCATTTTGAAAATTAGCTATTAGCAAATACTTTTGTCCAGGAAATTGAATATATATTTCAGGGCGAAACAAGAATGTGCAGATATCTGTAAACTTATTGTTACTAATAATCAAGTAAGTATGATACGTTTGGTACTTTAAAAAATATCCCCTTGAGTTACAGATTATTAGAATTGATAAAATTCATTGGATCTGTATTTTTTAAACAGGTATTGTGATAGCAGGGCCTCTTCTAGAATGACAGGAATCTTCGAGAATGATAGAATGGCTTCCTTTTATCCTTGACTTTTATCTTGGAGGATTTCTTACATCTTTTTTCCTCCTTAAATTTGAGTATTAAAATGTCATGGCTTAAGGGCTTCCCTGGTGGCGCAGTGGTTGACAGTCCGCCTGCCGATGCAGGGGACACGGGTTCGTGCCCCGGTCCGGGAAGATCCCACATGCCGCGGAGCGGCTGGACCCGTGAGCCATGGCCGC
>NC_041222.1:19737758-19767066 GCF_002837175.3 Physeter macrocephalus
GAGAGGCCCGCGTACCGCAAAAAAAAAAAAAAAAAAAAAGTTATGGTTTAAGTGGGAACACAGTTTCAGGGGTCACTGAGTACCAGCCCACGGCCTTTCTGCAGGCCTCTAAGGGTCTAGTGGCAACTAAGGACAGTTTCACTGAGTTTGTGGGTCTGCAATACGGTTGGGGAACGCGAGGGGGTAGAATTTCAGGATTAGCATGAATGACCTTACAGGTAGAGAGCTCAGTGGCAACTGGAGACTGGAAAAGAAACTGAGGCAGTCAGATTAACTTCAGCCTTAATAAAACTGATGGCTCAGCCTGGGAGAGATCACGGGGCGACTCCACGGGGCGACTCCCCTCCTTCCACCACGGCAGCCGTGTCCTGTCTTCAGTCATGGGTCCAGTGAGCCTGTTCCAGCCTGGTTTTCTGACTGTCAGTAACTTCACTAGCCTTTCCCCTGAATGTGGCTACTGATCCAGAGACATATACTCAGAGAGGCAATTAAAGAACCGACCTTTTCCAAGCAAGCGTGCTCTGGTGGGCTTACAGGTTGCATATTTTCATTCTTCAGGACCCTCTACATCTCTCTGGAGACGAGATGCAGCAACATCTGTGATCCTTGCGTTTGCGTCAGCATCTCATGAAGAGGCCACTCGTTGAGCTTTACCGCCAACACATTTACTACATTTCTACATTTACTACAATATGTGATATAGTTAAATCCTGCCATAAATCCACCTCCTGCTTTTGTTAACGGCTAGTTATTTATTGAGATAAGACATCTAGAAACAGTTTTGTCAAGAGAGATGCTGTTCGCTGTTGTCACAGATTTCAACTTCTATCTCACTTCTGGTGACTGTGGGGAAATTTGTCTAACAAAGAAGAACACACACACAAATTTATCTGTTTATCTATCTATTTATTTATTTGTTTAAAATTTAGAGAAATAGCTGCCATAAAACCACTGGTTTTGGAAGGCGAAAATTAGTTGCTGACTGCATATTTGCGGTGTATGAACTATTTGGGTAGAACTGATGGGAAAAATGTGTTCAGAAGAACAAGCAGAATTGGAGGAGGAATATAGTAGTGGGAAAGTGGGAACAGTTGTTGACAAGTTATTTCTTGAGAAACCTGGGGGCCAGCTCTAACTCTAGGGGGTGAGTCTGGGCAGGCCACTTGCTTTTTGGGGCCTTGGCTTCTCTATAAGATTGGGGTGTGGTGGGAGCAGGTCTCCAAAGCCACAGTGAACTCTTTCTATCAGCTGGGGGATGGCCTTGTGCAAGGTTGTCCTCTTCTGCCTTGAGGAGCTGACTTCTCTGGTCCAGTGAGAAGCGGCGGCTGTGTGGTTCCCACTGGAGACCGTCCTCTCCGGGAGCAAGCAGGCTAGAGGGTTGGCTCCCACCCTTTGACAGAAGCTCAGTCTCACGTGCTCACAGCGTTCTTGCGGGAAGGAAAAAGACCAACCAACCCTTGGTTACTGCACAAACTAAGAGTTTCGGGTAGCAGTGTAAACACGTGCAGTTTTTTTCCTTACTACGTTTCTGTAGACAGATTTAATGCTCTAGGAGGGTAGAAGGCAGTCACGGGATGTAGTTCCTGTTTTCCTTTTGACTTCACTAAGTGGGAAAAGTCCCTCCCACCTTGTCTTTCGAGCATGTCTGCCTCTTCCTCTCTCTTCCTTTCTTCTTTATATTTCTCATGCTCTTTGAAACTTACATGTGAAGTTCAAAAGGGCCAAATGTTTTGGTGAGGAAGGGCGTTGGGGGAGCAGTGCAGTAGGTGCTGATTGGGGTCGTCATTTCCCCCATGGCACCAGGCTTCCTTTAAACCTATATTTTTTCTTTTGCCAGCATCACTGAGTCTGTCTGACATTTCAGGTTTTGGTTTAGGGAAACGTTAAAAGAATTCACCATCCCAGCTGTCACTTGGTGACCCTTTTGCCAGTAGCATATGGCACACTCTCATTTCACTGTCCTAAAGAAAGGAGTCACCCACCCCTCGTTACTTTCTGCCTGCTTACTCTGCTTTATTTTTCTTCATGACTCCTATCACCCACTGCCTTAACAACACACTGTTATTTGTCTGTTTTATACCTCCTTGCTAGAATAGAAGGTCCACGAGAGCAGGAACTTTGCCACTTTTGTTCACTGCTGAATCTCCAATGTCTGGAACGGCACCTGCACATAATAGGCATTCAGTAAATATTTGCTGTGGCTAATGGCAGCCTTGCAGAGTTAAGGCTGCAGTTGTTTGTGGAATGAACAGGGGGTGAAGATTTTATTCACTCTTTACCTTCCTAGGGAATCACACAATAGTCAAGCTTTACACTGTTGTGTAAAGTACTTAGGTCTTCCAAGGCATGATTTGACTTGTGGAGTATGTTAATTTTTGTCATAGAACACAAGTTTTTTGGGGGGAGGGAGATCAAGTTATTGACATATAATTTACATACAGTTAAATTTAGCCTTTTTGCATGTACAGTTAGATGAGCTTTGATAAATGTATATAGTATATGTATAACCACTACCACAGTCATGGTGTAGCATATGTCCATCACTCAATGTTCTTTGCAGTCTGTCCTCTCCCCGACCCCCTGGCAACCACTGATATGATTTCTGTCCCCATTGTTTCACCTTTCCAGAATGTCATACAAATAGACTCCTACGGTATGTAGTCTGTTGGGTCTGGCTTTTTTCTCTTAGCATAAGGCTTTTGAGATTCGCCCATGCTGTTGCATGTATTAGTAGTGTAGTCCTTTTTTTTATTGCTGAGTAGTACTCCATTTTAATTTATTCACTAATTGATGGACATTTGGATTGTTTCCAGTTTTGGCTATTCTATATAAGACTTCTATAGATGTTCACATACAGGTCTTTGTGTGAACATATGCTCTCATTGCTTTTGGTTAAATACCTGGGATGGGATGGCTGGGTTATAAGTCCGTGCATAACTTTACAAGAAACTGCCAGAGTATTTTACAAAGTGCCTGTTCCATTTTTCATTTCCACAAGCAATGTATGAGAGCGCCAGTTGCTCCACATACTAACGCTTTACAATTTTAAAAATTGCAGTAGTTCTAGTGGGTATGCAGTGGCATCTCATTGTGGTCTTAGTTTGCATTTCTCTGCAACTAATGATCTTTGCTTATTTGAGAAGGTCATGGTTCAGCAGGCTGTGGTATTCTCTAGGTATTAATAATTTTAGAATATCAGTGGCACTTGAAGTGAAATTTTTTTTTTTTAAATTGGCCGAAGATTTGAACAGTCGCTTCCGCAAGGTCATACTGTACAAAAAAGGTTAGAGTATGGAACTATGTTAAATTTTGGCAGAGCGTGATCCACCTGGGTGACTGATGCAAAGACCTAGAGAGGGAGCGCCTAGGACTTGCCATGAAGGTGGGGAGAAAGCAGATTTCATGTTTCGTCTGGCCTTGGGAGGCCTTAGCTAAACCTGTTAGTGGGAAGCCTAGGTAGATTCAATTACACTTTCCCAGATGTCCCAGGAGTCACCTGGGAAGCTCAGCTGTCCTTGTGGCCGGCACAAGTGTGTGGTGAGCATAGAGCCCCTTCCCTGGGGACAATTTGCCTGAATCAGTTAATCAAGCTTGAGAAACCGGTTATCACGGGCCCAGGAATGCCACCACCCTTCCATCCTGAATCCCTATTTCTCATGCCCATCCTGTAGTTAATTAATTGAGCAAATATTCCCTGAGGGCTTACTCTATGCCTGATACTGTTTTGCATGCTGGAGAAAACTGCTGTGAAGAAAGAGGTCCCATGGACTCAGAAAGTGGCAGAAACGATGCAAGCGAAAACAGAGGCTTCCCTGGGTGCACCTAGGAGGGGCTCCTAACCGAGTGTGGTCAGGACAGGATCCTAAAGTCGAGGTAGAGTTGGCCAGGCTGACAGTGCTGGGACCAGCAGCTTCAGGACCTGGAGCGCACAGGAGTCCCCGTGGTAGGAGAGAGGGCCGTCCATTTGGAGCCATGGGTAGTTTGGTGGGACCTGGTTTAGGAGGTGGGGAGTGGTGAGAGAGAGGAGGCTGGAGTCATTGGGGAGACCAGCTAAACCAAGGTGAGGACTGGACTTTATCCTCAGGGCGGTGGGGTGCTGGCAGAGGTTTTAAGTGGGCGAGTGGCGTACCTGGAACTTGGGTTTAGTGGAATAACTTTGGTTGCTCTGTGATAAATGGATGGAGGGGGCAAGACCGGAGGCAGGGAACCCAGGGAAGTGGCTGTTTTGGTCACGCAGGAGCCAGAAGAGGGTGGCCTATTGACTGGCCGTGATTGTGAAGTAGGACCCTTTCCAGCCAGTAACTGGAAATGTGCATAGGGGCAGAAGCGAGTGTGCTACTAGCTTTGAAACATTGAGAAATCTAGTACATAGTACGGCCTTCTTTTTGGTTTTGGTTTGTTTGTTTGCTTCCTTGGAAAACTGATGTAGAAATGTCCCTTTGGCTTCAGTTACCTGAGCAGAGGAATTCGGGCTTTGCCAAACCCTCCTCTTTGGGCAGAATTGCTCCCAGCAGGGGTCACGGTGTTCTGAGGTGGGAGGAGGGGATTATGCGGGAGGCCGAGGGCTGTGTCAAGGTGGGTAGGGGAAGCGGGGCAAGAAGCCTGCCTGTCGGTCCCCAGCGAAACCAGAGCAGGACCTTCGACTGCTGCCACAGGCTGCTTCTCGCTGACTTCTCTGCGCGTCTCCTGGAGGGTCTCTGAGGCCGGAATCCATGTCTGGAGACCCAGAAACTCTGCTTTAGGAAAATACTCTCCAAAAAACCTCCTCCTGGCCGTTCTCTTCTCGTGAACATTCTATAGAGGCGTGTCTTCTTTTCCTCTGAGATTCTCCACTCAGATTTAGGGGATTCCGTGTCCTGGTTTGGGCCTGGGGGTCTCTAACACTAGGCCATTCTGATTTCATCCTTCCTACTTTGCCGGAAACCCACATTGGATTTGCTAGAAGTAATGGAGTAGAAAAGATTGTTTAGACAGGATATAACCATTTCTCTGTTAGAGGGTACTGACAGACCAGAGAAAGAAAAGTGGGGAGAAGGGAACTCATTTCTTTGGCATTTACAGTGTGCCATGTACTTTGTTGGGGACTTACTTATATTGTCTCATTGAATCCACTGAATATCATGCAAGGTAGGTATTGTCACCCCCATTTTATAATGAGGAAATTGATGCTCAGAGAGCATAAAGATTTGGCCAAGGGCACATGATTGGGAAGCTGGGCCTAATTCCTGTCTAGGCTCTCTTTCTGCTCAGTTAATTTTCCTTTTTTAATTACAAACTTGTGTTTCAACCTCCTCATTGTTACCTTGGGGATCTGAAAAGATTCTTGTAGCTTCTAAATTAACTAAATGATTCCTGGAGAGCAGCTTTTGCATGAGAAAAATCTAGCTAATTATTTATTTCTGTGTTTCTGGAATGCAAGCCCTGTCCTAGGCCACTTTCAAAATAATTTGGGATTGCAAGCACGCAGCTCACAATCAAATTCTGGCTCTCAGCGCTTGGAGGCCAGTTGCCATCTTTAAACAACAAATTGCGGATGGATACAGTGCTGATTTAACTCTTCTTTTTGGAGTGAGAATTTTTTTCGGGGTGGGGCGGCATCTGTGTTCATCTAGAGGTTTGCTGAGCAAACAATAAAGAAAACAAATAGGGGGACTTCTCTGGTGGCGCAGTGGTTAAGACTCCACGCTCCCAATGCAGGGGGCCCAGGTTTAATCCCTCGTCAGGGAACTAGATCCCACAGGCATGCCACAACTAAGAGTTCACATGCCACAACTAGGGAGCCGGTGAGTCGCAACTAAGGAGCCTCCAAGCCGCAACGAAGGAGCCCGCCTGCTGCAACTAAGGAGCCCACGTGCCACAACTAAGGAGCCCAAGAGCCACAACTAAGGAGCCCACCTGCTGCAACTAAGACCCAGTACAACCGAATAAATAAATACATCAATAAATAAAAAGAAAAAAGAAATAGGTCCTAAGACTTGACTATTTCAGAGGAATCCCTGATTCGTTGGCTTGTCAATGAATGAATTAAAATACATAATAGTAGAGTCAGTCCTTCTTCTCAGACACTGCAGACTCCTTCCATTCCCTCTTCTTTTGTAAAAGTTTTTAATCCAGGTCCTTGTGGGGTGGGGACCAAGACGGTAAAATCCTGCTATAGATCACCCTTTGCATTGAGGTCTGTTTGGACCCACAGATGTTTAGTCCAATACTTGGTTTTGTATGCACAAGTGGTCACTACATTCTTAGCTGTTTTTGCTGTCTGTTCCTCAGGCCTAATATCCCACCTCTGCTCCACCAGAGGCCACAATGATTAAATGAACCATTTTAGAGGTAAAGCCGGTTTCTGATTTCTGCTAAGCGTTCATGACTGTGAAGTGGCATCAGGGCCTAGCTTTGACCTGTGCATCCTTCCCTTCTTCCAGTTTTCATTTTTCACCCTTTCCCCAACTTTAATTTTAGTATGACTACCTGGGATTATTCCAGTATTAAATGAATACTATTGTTGAGGGGGCAGCACGGACACACAGAAGGTTGTATCCCCTGTTTATGAGACACACACCCTCCCCCCCCCCCGCAGGATGGCAAAACAGTCCTCCAAGGAGGCACCTGTGACACCTGACAAGGAGTAGGTGGGCCCTGTGTGCAGGTGTAGCAAGGCCAGAAGTGTGCATATGTCCGGACAATGGGAGCTTGTCAGTTTCACAGGTGATGCTCTCCGTCTGCCTTAGCTGCCTTGTTTTTCTCAATGAGATATTGTTTTCTTTATACACACACACACAGCACTGGGGTTGTCCTCATCACTTGGGAGCCAGGTGTCCGTGGCATTTCCTTGGTGTTTACTCACACCATCTAAGACATCATCACATCTAAGACACGCTGTGACTTTCCAGATTAGGAAACTGCTTTATCGATGGTGCCGTTTGTCACCAGAAGGACTCAACTATGGGGCTAGATGAAAACGTAGTTTGCAGCAAATTTCAGGTAATAGCATACGTCACTCCAGGTTCGAGGCAAAATTTATAAATGCTGCTGACATTTTCTGAGGGGGGAGGCATTTTCTTAGAGAAGGGAGGCAGGTCTCTGGGATTCCAATACGCCCTTTGCAATCTCAGGGTTTTGGCCACCTAAGGTTGCTCACATAGGTCTGCCTTCATAAGTGCATTTTTCATTCCCAAATGATCACACCAGTGGAGCTCAATTGATTGGGATAATAATGACTCACTCCCAGGCTACTGCAAGAAAACCTCCAGGATCCCTGTTTATCAGAGACCCCAAGGCTAGAAGTTGGGAACTCGTGCCTTATGGAGAAGTAGTCATGAGGCAGAGCTGGGTTTGAGGGCTCAGGTGAGAGGGCTGGTGCAACAGCCCTCGCTGGCGTATAGCTTTGCAGCAGAAACTGACAGCGCTCTCCCCTCTTGCTTTATCTTTCAGTTAATGACCAGCCACAGCGTCCCCACTGTGAGCTCCGGCCACTTCCTCCACGGGCTCCCGAGCCTCACGCAGGCTCTGTGGTGTCGGCTGAGGTAACATGGCTTGTTGGCCTCAGCTGAGGTTGCTGCTGTGGAAGAACCTCACTTTCAGAAGAAGACAAACAGTAAGCCTGGGTTTCTCTGGGGTTTTCTCCCATGCTTTTCTTCCTGATTTTGAGTTGGGAGGGGAGGGGTGGGGAAAGGGAGTCTTCTTGGTTTTCTCAAAGTGATTGAATGAATCTGGCCCCGGTGGACACGGGACTGTATGAAGGGTCCCGATCGAGCCCCGTCGCTTATCATAGGGGGCAGATTGGCAACCAGGCAGAAATGATAGCTTTGGTTTGTGCTCGTACCCAGGCCTGAGTTCTGACCTCTGGAATCTGGCACAGAATTGTCCCTTTGCCATCTTCCTCTTAACTTTTGCTGCAGCCCTGGGGGCCACCTGGCTCTCCAAGAGCATCTCATGGTTTCTGGGCAATGGAAATGAAGTGAGTTTGTGGCCCAGCTCTTAGAGATCAGAGGCTGGATCTGTTAGTGTCAGCGTGGACTCTTTCCTGTCAGCTTTGACTGCAAGCCTAGAGGAATGTAAAACTGAGATTTGTTTTATTTCTGTGGAGGGTTCTAAACCATTCACTTCTGGATGGGACAATGATCCTTTCAGTAATCCCGAGAAGGCCATCTTCAACTCTCAGGTGAATGGTATTTTTCTGTGAGAAGATAAAGGCTATAAGGCCCGGTGATCTCTCTGAAGCTCCGACATCAGCTCTTGGCTTCTCCCTCTCTGAACACTCCTAGAGATTCCGTCCAGTCTCCTGGGTTTAGCCGCACCTCTCTGTAGTAGGCTTCTAAATGTCTGTTTCCTGCCCTGCCTTTTTTCCTGAATTCTAAACCTACATCCCCATTTGGCTGTCCTCATGAAGCTTAACACATCTGCAACCGAAATGCTCATCTTTCTTAGACTCAAAGAGCTATAAGGGATCTTGGATATAACTTAATTCAGTGTTTCTGAAACTAGACTAACGCTTGGCCGGACCTTCTTTAAAAGAACAAACATGTCAAGGTCCTCCTCTGTTCACTAAATTTATTTATTTTTATTATAATGTTACTTAAATATGAACATATGTGAAACTAGACATAAACCCCTTATTCTTACAGGCCATATGACCCATACAAACTTACAAATTAAATGCAAACAAAATTGCAAAACCAGTACTGTTAATGTAGTAAGGCAGCTGACACTGTTTAGCTGAAGCCATATTATAGGTAACAATGTGACTATGGTAGTGAATGCTTATTCATTTGAGTTTGGACAGTCTATATTACCGTGTGCTAATGATTCAATTTTCCAATCATTTTTTCCAGTGACCTTCATTTGATATCATTTGGCTTTTATTTGGTCCAATCTCATCATTCACAAGTTGCGTCTGCATCTGTGCTTTTCTCATTTGTCTGCTACAATTATATTGGTGCTAACACAGTCACAAACACAAATATAAACTTAGGCTTGAAATCTTGTGCCAGAACTTGGTTATAACGTAGGCATTTAGAAAAATCCAGATATGTTTATTCACATTTGCTTAGATGACCATTGAAATGAAAACACAAAATTTTAAAATCCTGACATAGAACTCATATATAATCCCTCATGGATATGTGTGTATATGTGTGACTCTAATAGAGTTGGTTCTCGAAACCACTATGTCAGGTTGCTCTTCAGTGGTATTATTATTTTTTCTATCTTAAGTCTTGAAGTTTCTAACCTCTTTCTTGCCTTTGCCCCTGCCTCCCATGGCTCTGCCCAGGTCCTGGTGTTCCAGAGACCTATACGTTCACCTCCTAATCTTATTTCTTAGCTACTGTGTGGTCCAGGTCCCCTGCCTCTTCTCGTCATGGTGGCAGCAGCCCACGTGATGGGCACCTGTCTCTGCTGTGCTGTGTCCATTAGCCGGTGAGTAGTGGAAAGAACTATATCATCTTAGTGAGGCAAGGTCTCAAGGGCAGTCCAACCCAAACCTGTCATTTTACAGACAAGAACACTGAGGCACAAAGCAGGGAAGGGATTTCCTCGAGGTCAACCAAGGAATCAGGAGCACAGGGTCCTGGAACAGGATTTGGGATTGGGCCATCCAGGCTGGGCCAGTCTCTACTAGTCTTGCTGCTTCTTGCTCAATATTGCTTATCAGTTTAAAAAGCATTACGAGTAGAGAGATAGGCGGGCTTAGTCAAAGGCAGTTTTTGGCCTTGTGGCAGAGTTCTTGTTCAAAGAGTAAGAAGGAGACAGCATCCTGACACAAAAGGGCTTTTCTAGGTGTTACACCTACTGCCTGCTAGCTTGTCCTCCCTTCCTGATTTCTACAGGAAATGTATTTTGCCAAACCAGAAACAAAGGGTGGCTTATTTCAGGTTGCACATGCTTAGGTTGTCAGAACTGGAAAGATCTGACCTGCTTCTTGTACAGCTGATGGGATTGGGGTTTGGGGTAGGAGACAGGGGTCCAGAGTGGGTGGGTCATGGAAGTAGCACCAGAACCAATTTCCTGGTGGCCCTACAGGCACAGGCCCTTTTTTAGCAGGCTTTGCCTTATCTGCATGAAAGATTTAATGCCCATGGATCTCAAGTGCTGGCTGTAGCTACTTCCCAATCCACCTGGCTTGGATCTCTAAATATATTGTTTTATAGACAGTGGAACCTGTTTAGGGTTTTGGAACCACTTTGTTAGCTCACATAGTCAGAACGAGCTCTGCGCAGTAGGCAGGGGAGGAAGTTAGCAGCTCCAAATAGTTCTTGCCCACAGTGTATGGAAAACCATTGCTTGATTTCCTCCTTCTGAGATCCTGGATGTACACACTTGGCCCCAGAGCCTGGCACCGGGGATATGCTTAATAAGTATTTGCTGAACGGGGGGTAAATGCGTTAAATGGGCCATTAGTTTACAGGTCTCAAAGAGGCTCCCCTGCTATAGGGGCCTTGTGTGCAGGGAGATGGGAAGAAAGATGTAAAAGCTGGGTGCTGAACAGTAAACCCCGAGCAACCTTCCTGAAAGGCGGCCATTTGCCCTTTCACTCTGTGTCCTTGTTTGCTAATGAATCCTGGGGACCTCTCTCTTGTGCTCCCATTATGCAGACTTATGGGGACCATCAGCCAGGGGTAGATTTCCGCTGTTCCTGTTGGGCAAAGAATACATTGAAATTGAGTTGCATAAGTTGGGTGCAAAGCTCAGTTTGGGTCCAAAGTAACGGTTAACTTGTGTGGGTGGCAGTCACTGAGCACAAACAGGGCTTGGGACAGGAAGGGCGAGGGGCTTCAGAGTTCTTCGGATGCTCATCTGGTTTTAGGCCGAGCCAGAGGCCAAGGTCCCCATGGAACAGATGGGACAGAGTACGGCCATATGGCTTCTCTTTTTTGCCTTTGACATTAATTTTCTCATTTAGATCTGTCTAGCTATGTGTCTGGGAAAATAGATAATTCTAATTTCTGCATGTATCAATATTAGAGTATCAATATTTGGGGATTGTTTAATGACAAGGAATAGGCTATCAAATAAATAAAAATTAAGACTCCTCATTTAAGAGCCACTAGAGAATTTTAAAGCATAGACGCAAACTTTCTGCACCTCCACCCGGCTTCCAATTTCACCTGATACATTTCTTTCCTGTCCTTAGTCGTGGCCTGGCATTGCTGGTTCAAATCCAGATAAGAATTCTAATTATTATCTAATTCTAATTCAATTCTAATTCCAGCTTGGCCACTATATGTCTCAATGGCTCAGGGAAACTCATTTTTCCTGAGTTTTAGTTTCCACTTCTTTGGAATGAGGAAAGTTAGAACAAATAGCCATTTATTGTTTCCTTTGGATAGATATTTATTGAACATCTACTGCACGTAAGATAGTGTGCTGGGTATACAGGCAGGATCCCTGCCCTCATAGAGCTTACAGTTCAGTGAGGGAAGCAGATATGAAGCACATTATCACATAAGTAGAAATCTCATAACAAACTGTGATAAGTGCTATGAAGGAAAAAAACCAAACTGTCCTACAATGTTAGGTACTACCAGGCTGTGGATAGGGAGTTAATTTAGAATGGAAGGTCATGACATTTAAGCTGAGAGCCTTGAAGTTCGAGCAGCAGTTAGCCAGGGGAAGATCGGGAGCTCAGCCGTCAGGCCACTGGATTCCAGGCAGAGAGACAGAGGGTGTGAAGGCCACGGGCCTAACGCATGTTCTGGAGTCAAAGAACAGGAAAGCCAGTGGCACTGAAGGAAGACTGGCTGGGGGTGAGTTGGGAGTCAGCAGGGGCAGATCATGCAGCCATGGAGCTGAGCAAGGGCAGCTAAATTTTATTTTATGTGCAGAAGGAGTCCCTGAGGTAGATAGGTCATGATGACGAGGGTCAGATGGTGTGGTCCTTGGCACTGTGGGGACTTGAAGGATAATAGCCCAAGGAGACAATTAGAATCATTACATACATACATACATAGCATTTTGTGCTCTGTTTTCCTCTTTCATTTAACATCATTTGGCGTATATGTTGCCATGTTTCCAAGTAATTTACATATGTATAATAATGATTCTTGATGTGTAGGCTGTGTTTTGTCCTGTTGAAAGTACTTTTGTATCCGTTATCTTCTTGATTTTCACAGCAATTCTGAGAGGTATGCATTACAATTTCTGATCCACAGGTGAAGAAAGTGTTATAAGTTAGTAAATTAGTAAGAGGAGGGGCTGCATCTTTTGGGCCCAAATCTGCCATGGGATAATGCCACTGACATTCCTGGTAGGATTACAGTAATCCATCAATGCAGTTTTTATTTTGTAAGTTCATACCCTATTGCCAACATTCAGATGTTTCCCGTGTTTGCTGTTATACATAAACTACTATAAAGACTTTATACATATAGCCTTTTCTTATTTTTATATTATTTCCTTAGGCCAAAATCTTAGAAGTACGATTCCTAGGTCCAAGGAAATGGCCCTTGACATATATGATCAGATGTCCTTCCGAAGGATCAAACCAATTTAAAAATCCACCATCACCGCGTGAGGCTTTACAGTTCTGGGAGGGCAGGCGTGGTTTTCAGATTTCTTTTTCCCTCTAGCATTTCTTTGATTTGATCTTTAGGATTTCACTTTAATTTTTTCAGACTTAATTGAGGTATATATCGATAAGTATTTTTCATCGTGTTGCTGATATAGCCTAGAGTGTGCTATTGCTTTGGTGAACACCCTGTTAACTGGGAAAATTCATTGTCTCACATTTTACTTTTTTAACCTCTCAGAATAGTCTTTCATATTTTCATCTTTTTCTTTTCCCCATTGAATCGTATTACCTTATCAAGTTCTAAAAGTAGCCTAGCACTATATTAATGTCCCAGGGACATTGGGTAATGTCTAGAGACATTGTTTGGCGGTTACAGTCCTGGCCACGGGTGGTTGGTACTGTTGGTTCTGGAGGGCGGAGGCCAGGGATGGGGGAAACATTCTTCCATTCACAGGAGGGCTCCTTACAACGCTTATCTGGCCCCAAATGTCAATAGTGCTGTTGAGAGAAACCCTGCTCTAGAAACGCTCGCTCATATTATCCCCATGTTGTTGCTGAGGAATAAGGAGGTGGAAAGTCCCCAGAGCAGCTCAGTGTAGCAATTTACTGAAACATCAGAATTTTTGTATTAATACCCAACCTAAAAGAAGGCTTCTGAGTTTCTAACTTTGGTAAGAAGCATCTTTTGAACACGGTGTTCCTCTCCATCTCCTCTGCCTCGTGGTGGGGGCAGGTGTGAAGGGAGGTGGGTAGGTATTATCAGATTAAGATTTAGAAGAGTTTTCTAGTTTTCTATAGGAGTGTGTAGCAGTAAAGCATCAGTCTTATTTCCAAGCTATTGGGTTGGCCAAAAAGTTCGTTTGGGTTTTCCATCTGGTATGGAAGACCCAAACGAACTTTTTGGCCAACCCAAATATTTATGAGGGCCTATTCTGAAGGAAAAGTGCTAAGTTTAGAGATGGGGGAGAAATCTGATTTTGACAATGAGTGGAGCCAGAATGGCATTCCTGGCAGAAGTCAAATTGGGTTTCTAGAGGGAGGCTATTAGGAAAAGAAGTACCTAGAACAGCCCCCTGAGTTTGGAAGGCAAATTCTATGTTCAATGACAGAATTTTAGAGGTTCAGAGTAAAAGTGCACGGAGAGAATTGTGTGTCACGAGTTCTCTGGTTTGAGTGCTGGCTCTTGGAGACGGTCTCTTCATTCATTCATACATGTTAGTATCTCAGCTCAGCACGGCTTGTAAAGATCAAGATCTAGATACTCTGGTAATGGGGCAGGGGGTAAGGAGGCTGCGGTACACAGTGGCTAAGAACACACCCTGGAGTTGGACTGGCTTTGAATTCTGGCTTTGCCATTTACCAGGCTTGTATCTTTGGGCAATTTATTTACTCTTTCAGCCTCAGTTCCCTCATCTGTGAACTGGGTATTATAATAGTGCTAATGGGGTTATTTGAAGATTAAATGAGTTCATCTATGGTAAGCACTTAGAACACTGATACATGGTAAGACCTATTTAAGTGTTAGCTGTCATTATGGTTGTCAATCTTTTCCTTACCTCTTTCCCTAATCTGCTTACACCCACTGGCTTCAGTTGCTAAAAATGAGTTGCAAGATTTTCTTCGTGCTCTTTGCTATCAGTGCCATGGGAAAGATCCATTCATTTTTTTTTTTTCAATCAATCAACATATTTTGAGCATCTGCTCCCCTATTGGATCCTAGATGTGGGGCTACAGAGATGTCCGGGAACATAAACTTTGATTCATTGGGTCAGACCAGTGCCCAGGAGGGCTGGTGAGTGCCAGACTCCTCTTAAGTGGCCATCTTGTAAGGTATATATCTCAAACATGGCTCTGTGAGAGGCAGGATGATGGGTGCAGAAGCACGTCGGGGTCAGTAGATCTGGGTTCAAACTCTGATGCACTCTTTTACCAGGCTATGTATGGCTCATAACCTGCCCCAATCTTACTTTCTTCACTATCTAATGATACCAGCTACCTCACAAAGTTCTTGTGAAAATATTAGAGATGAGTTATATAAATCCCTGGTACACAGTAGGTGCTCAGGATTGGCTGTAACTATCATAAACCTATAGGTCATGAGCTCATTTTACCTCTGTGGAACCTGTTGGTATTTTTTGACTGTGCCACCTAGTGGGGTCATTTCCTACCTGGGCCACATGAGTTGAGCAAAACTAGCTGCTAATCTCAACCCTGCCACTGACTTTCTCTGTGACTTACCCTTCCTTGAGCTTTAGCCTTGCCACATATAAAATACAGACAATAATGGTTCCTACATCTCAGGGTTGTTTGCAGGCTTAAATGAAATAATCCATATATAATGTGCCTGCTACACACTTGACTCTAAAAAAGTAAATGATAGCTACTATTTATCGCAAAAGTACACATGGTAGCTTCAGAGCTTCAAGGTTGATGACTATCTTACTCATACTCTTCATTTAATTTCGGTTTTGTTGGTTTTTTTTTTTTTTTTTTTTTACTTCATTATCCTTTTCTGAATTTATTCACAGTTAAACCGTTTTTTGGAAGTTTTACTCCCGTCTGTTAATATTTGTGAGTGATTTTATTTAGCTGTAAGTTTGGAATGCATACAATTTTGTGTTCCACTTTTTTCACTTAATATTATATGTTTAATAGTGTCTGTGTTTCATAAACCTTGTTGTAGTGACTGCATGATGTATTGTTGAGTAGATGTGCCATATTTAATCATTTCTCTATTGCTGTGCAATTAAGTTGTTTCCAATATTTTGCAATTATAGTGTTTGAATGAATGAGTAACTTAGTGTATATAGCTTTTTGATATTTTAAACTTAGTTCTGTGGGATGAATTTCTAGGAATATTGTTTGGTCAAGGGGAATAAACATATCTTTTGAATACATATGGCCAAGTTGCTTTCCCAAAGGGCTCAACTGACTTACATTTCCATCTTTATTATTTTGTAAACTTCATTTCATTCTCTCACTCAACACACATTCTTTTTTTTTTTAACATCTTTGTTGGAGTATAACTGTTTTACAATGGTGTGTTAGTTTCTGCTTTACAACAAAGTGAATCAGTTATACATATACATATGTTCCCATATCTCTTCCCTCTTGCACATTCTTAAAGCCCTTATCATGCGGCAGGCTCAGTGAGAAGAAAGGGACACTAAAGGAGGAGCCCCTGCTATGCCCAGTGCTGGTAGAGGCTCAGGGTACTTGGGGAGCCCAACAAGGAGGGACTTGCAGCTCAGCTGGTAGAGGAGGCTGAATATCATTTGAAAGCTTGGAGATTTCACTGTGTGTTGCCTCTTTGGGATTATTTACAGAAATATTTAGCAAGACCAGCCCCATCTTTGGTCTTGGAGACCCCATTGACAGCATGCTTTCTTCCAAAGAAGGACCCATTTGTCTTTTTTTTTCCTGGTGTGCTATCTAGAGCAAACTATTCTTCATAGTTATATGGTAACAGTGGGTTTTTGTTTGTTTCTTTGTTCTACTAGAGAAGTAATACATGCTCATTATGGAAAATTTAGAAAACACAGGAAGGTGTTTAAAATAATCACCCATGTTCTTATCATCCTAGGACATCCACTGTCCTCATCCATGTATTTCCTTCTAAAAAGAAGATTTAAAAAAGAGTTTAATGTGGAAGCATATCAAAGGTCTTGGAATGTAAAATACCAGAAATCCAATGACAAATAATAAACAAAAGCTAAAACCAATCTGAAGCAGAAAGGTTAAATTAATTATGATCTATTCACAGCGTGGAGTATCAAGTGGCCATTAAAATCCATATTTTAAGAGAGTATTTTATGTCATGGAAAACACTCCCAGTATGATGTTCAATGAAAAAGCAAAATACAAAATTATATATGCTGTATAATCTCAATTTTGTAGAGAAAAATTATTATTTATGTATGAATAGGAAAAAAAGACAAAAAAATATTAATGGAGAACCATTGTTAGCTTAATTTACTAGGGATTATCTCCAGGAAGTAGGATTAATGGTGATTTATATTTATTCTTTTCTACTTTTCTGTATTTTTTTTTTTTAATTTCAAAATTTCCACAATAAAAATATGTGGACTTGGGGATCAAAAAAAATTCTGTTTAAATAAAAGGAGGGATTTCATATCGGTGTTCTCTTGGCTCTGAAGCCACAGTTGTAGCTACTCTCAACCACAAGGGCCCGTGACTATTCTGGGCTCTTTGGTGTTCATCCTAGTTAGAACATCTGAGTCCAGAACTGAAAGGAATGAAAGAGGTGAGTCTTCAGGCCGTGGAACTAGTTGTCCGAACACCACAGGTTCAGTTAGATTATGTCTCATGATTTCCATCCTGTCCCTGTGCTTATTTATCCCCTGGTAACTCACTGA
The DNA here is from genome assembly GCF_002837175.3 of Physeter macrocephalus. Classification (NCBI taxonomy): domain Eukaryota; kingdom Metazoa; phylum Chordata; class Mammalia; order Artiodactyla; family Physeteridae; genus Physeter; species Physeter macrocephalus. The sequence continues at coordinate 19,754,643 of NC_041222.1, forward strand.
GGCAGGTTTTTCCTTTAGAGAAACCCCATTGCTTTAACTGGTGGATCACAGTTACAAATGTTTAATGATCTTCTAACCCACTGGAGAAGGTGGTGACCAGATCTTGATGGATGGGGAAGGACTTTGCACTCTTCCCAGATCTTTCCAGTCCTGGGGGCACACAGGTCACTATGGAACTGCATGTGAATTTCCATTGTCCTTTGGAGCCCTATTCTCAGCCCTGCAGGGGGCAACTTTGTGTGTTCCTTTAGAGCCAAGGTGGTGTGTATTTAGCACAGCAGGTTGCCCTGGCCCTCTTCTTTTAACAAATGGTCATAACATACCTGACACTAGCTAAGGCTGGAGATGCAACGATAACTTGATCCAGTGCCCGCCTTCAGGGTACTCATATTGTAGTGAGGAAGCCAGTGATAAAAACATGATTTCAGGGGCTCAGGGAAACTGTTATGGGAGGAGGATGCATGGGTTACTCTGGGAGCACAGCAGAAGGGCTTCCAGCTCAGCCTGAGATTTTAGTAAAGGAAATTGTGCCTGGTTGAATCTTGAAGGATGAGTGGAAGTGAGCCAGATGAAGCAGGGTGGGAAGCATCTTCCCTTTTGTAGGGAAAACACAGAGGTATGGAATAGTAAGTTATAAGGTGAGAACTGCAAACAATTCGGTATTATCAAAGCTTAGAGAGTGGTAAGAGAGGCTGGAGAAGTTGATCAATTGTTTATTTATTTATTTATTTTTATGGCTGCGTTGGGTCTTTGGCGCGGGCTTTCTCCAGTTGTGGCGAGTGGGGGCTGCTGTTCGTTGCGGTGCGCGGGCTTCTCATTGCGGTGGCTTCTCTTGTTGTGGAGCACGGGCTCCAGGTGCGCGAGCTTCAGTAGTTGTGGCACGTGGGCTTCAGTAGTTGTGGCTCATGGGCTCTAGAGCACAGGCTGGTCCATGTGGTGCATGGACCTAGTTGCTCTGCGGCATGTGGGATCTCCCCGGACCAGGGCTCGAACCCATGCCCCCTGCATTGGCAGGCGGATTCTTAACCACTGTGCCACCAGGGAAGCCCTGATCAATTGTTTAATTAACTTTTTTTGTGGATTTCCCAAAGCTCAATAGCATTAGGCTTCCATTTTTTTGTTTGTTTAATTCACAGTGCTCTGTCTTATTTCCCACTCAGTGTCAGCTGTTGCTGGAAGTGGCCTGGCCTCTATTTATCTTCCTGATCCTGATCTCCGTGCGGCTGAGCTACCCACCCTATGAACAACATGAATGTGAGTATATGAGCATCCCGCCTGAGACTTACTGCTGGCAAGCGGAATCCAGGCAATGGGCATGGGCTAAATGTGACCTCTCCCAAGATGCTATCTTTAGGAAACAGTGCAAATGGTTTGGAACAGAAAAGCTAGGCTTCCAATTGTTTAATAAGGCATGAGCTCAGGAAACCATTTTCAGTCCTAGTAGATGGTGATAATAGTAATTATAATAATAGCCAACATCTGTTTCATGCATTTTCAATCATGAAAGTAAAATAACCTTAGTGATAGCTCAGAAAGGGGTAATTAAAAAAGCCCCCTAAGGCAATACCTTAATACCACTATCATCTGGTCCCTGCCGGGCTTTTTCATATGCATTATGTCTTTATCACACAGTTGCAAATCAATCATGGAACATATAATTTTAAGCAGCATTTGTGTAGAACATCTCAGATTGACTAATATTATTTCATTTGATTCTCATAACAACCTTGTATAATGGACTTTTATAATTGCTGTCATTTGCTTTAATTTCTTGATAAGTAAATTGGGGCTCAGAGAAGTGCAGGGAATTGCCCGAGGTCACATATGTATCAAGTGACAGTGATGAAATAAAACTCAGGTCATCTGCCTCCCAATCATGTGTTTGGATGACGGCCTTTTCAGTGAGCATAGAGAATACAGTAGTGGCTGAGAACACAAGCTCTAGATGTCAGGTTACCTAGGTTTGAGTCCCGGCTTCAACACAGGTATGTCACCTTGGGCAAGTGGCTTGGCTTCTCTGTACCTGGGGTTCCTCATCTCTATAAAAAGGGAATAATAAGACCTACCCCATATGGTTGTTGTGTTACCCCACAGTCACAGTCTTTCTCTCCTGGCTGGGCTTGCTGGATGGATTAATACTGCAAAAATGTCCCGGTCTAAAAGATTAGCATTTATGGGGGAGGTTTGGCTGGGAACTCTTTTGCATGGCTCCAGTGACTTTTCCTGTCATTAACCAGCTCTACCCACATCCCACCAGCCCTATAGGTGTGCAGGATACAGTTCCCCAGGGAAGAAGAGGTAGGGCTGGGGTCACCTTTGAATTGTGTTCTTGGTCTGGTCCCGTGTCTCTCAGGGCACGTAGTGGCAGTTATTTACCTGCTAATTTGCTAGTACACATTAGACATATTCAAGTTTTAAAAAACCCCACGAAACCTCAAAACATTCTACCAGATGTGATTTTCTGATTTCACCAAAAAGAAAAAGAGCTTACGATGAAATACACACTCAGTTTGTGGGCCTGGAAGGTAACACTGCATTCTTGTTTGGAACCTCAAAGATGGATGAACAAGTGTGTATTTGATTTTGTATAAGCATTACCCTAAGCCCCACTGAAGTACACATTTTAGGGAAAACTCAGCTTTTTCATCTGATGAGCTATTCTTTCTCAGGAATTATCACAAGCAGACAAGACGGTGTAAGGGAAATAGTGCAGACCTTGGTATCAGACAGACGGGTTTGTTTGGATCCTGGCTCTGCCACTTGCTGAGGTTGTGATCTTGGGCAAGTTGTTGAATTTTGACCCAAATCTCTCTGAATCCAGACCACCAATTCTCAGAAATGTTGTGAAATTCCTATACTTACGGAAGATAGATAAGACTTTTGCCCTCCATCTATGTACTTACTGCAACCTTACTTCCTGTTCTCACCACCTTCTAGGGACCTAGCTGGAAGGGCAGAGAGTTAAGGTGAGGCTTACAGAGGTGTCTTGTCTCTAGGCACAAAGGATTGGTATCTAATTCTTCCCTATATATCTTTCCCAGTTTGACCCAGACCCATCAAGGTCCTAATCACTTCCCTGGGTCATGAGACTCCATTAAGCTACTTGGTTGTCATCCTGTGCACCAATGCCAAGTGCTCACCCTGCTTTTATTTGCAAATCAGGTGGGACACGACACACGAGGAAGGGTCTTTGCTTCGCTCACCAAGGTTTAGACTGAAGCATGTTGTTGGTGTGTTGGACCAACATCACCCTGCCTTGGGTGCCAGTATTTCCTGGAGGTTAAAGGGGAGAATCCCTTGGTCCTTTGAGTATTTGGTTGGGTTACATAAATCTCCCCTGAAAGAGGAGCAGCTGACTTAGGCAAGGGACCTTGTTTGGTTTTCCTTGAACTATTAACAGGGAGATAAGGGGATTAACTGGGTAAATGTTCAACAGGCCAGAGTCCCTGCAGAGGACGGCCACAGGGACCAGATCTTGGTTCATCCTTGCTTTGGATGTTGCCCCTCTGGTTGGAATGTGGATAGAAGAAAAAGAAAGATAGACGGACCCCAATATTGAAATGCAAAGTGTAGCAAGTCCTTGCTGTGGGTGAACTTCTGGGGAGACTCTGTTAGTCCATTTGCATGAAAATAGTAAGCTGAATAAAACCGGGTTTCTGCCTGGGCAGCGGGGGGCTGTGTGATGGAAGGAGTGTTCCTGGCTGGGCAAGAGCCAAGGAAGTACTAGTGTAGGCTGGCCACCACAGCGCCTCAGTAACCCTAACGGGCCCGTTCACTGTGCCTTAATCTCTGCCAGGCACTCTGCGACATGCTTTGCTTGTAAAAACTCACCTAATACTCACTGCAGCTCTGCGAAATCGATTGTATTGTTACCACCATTTTATAGATGAGGAAACTGAGGGTTAAGGGGTCAGTGACTTGGCCAAAGTCACTGCTTAGCAAGTTGCAGAGACTGGATGTAAATCCCAGTTGGTTTGACCCTAAAGCCTGTGAAGCTATACGGCTCTTCACCGCTCAGAGCCATGGTTCTTAATGCTTGTTAACTCTTTCGGGGTCACAGATAACCCTGAGAATATGATGAGCGTGGAGCCTCAGCCTTTCTGTCACTGGAATCCACACGTGCTTGGTCTCAGGTTAAGAGCCCCTGGTTCCAGGGCACGTTTATCTTGATCCCCGTAAGCAGCCCCATGGCCTGTGACGTGGCACAGCAGCCCCTGTGCACGCAGTCCTGCGGTTTGTAAGAAGGGCCTCCGTAAGCAAGGGAGGGGCAGGGAGGAAGAGGCGGCCTGTTGGATGGGGCTCGGAGCTCCGACGGGAGGAGGAACAGCAGGAGCCTCAGAGGCGGCGTCGGGCCCCAAGTGGGCACGTTCATTAGGCACCTTTGAGGAGTTTGGGCGCTGGTGGAGGAGGTGAGGTCACAGAGGACAGTGCCACGGGGACTGAGAAAAGCTAGCAGATAAAGGAGGCCACAGGTGGGAGGGAAGGGGCATGACTGGGATCACAGAAATGTGGGTCCCACCCCGGCCCTGCCCACTGACTCCCTGAGTGTTCTTCTTCGGCCACTTTATCTTGCCGTGGTTTCCTCCTTCAAGTGTGAAGGGATTGGATTAGGTCCTCGCCAGCGCCGCTCTGTGTCTCTGAAAGGCGAGGTGAGTGGTGGAAGACTGGAAGACGGAGGAATGAGGAGCCAGTACTTGCTGCCCTCCAGGCACCTTCTGTATATGGTCTAATCAACCCCTCTGGTCACTCCCCCAACGCTGCTGTCATGAATCCCACTCAACAGACTATATCAAGTAGATTAAGAACCGCTATCTAGGGCTTCCCTGGTGGCGCAGGGGTTGAGAGTCCGCCTGCTGATGCAGGGGACGCGGGTTCGTGCCCCGGTCCGGGAGGATCCCACATGCCGCGGAGCGGCTGGGCCCGTGAGCCATGGCCGCTGAGCCTGCGCGTCCGGATCCTGTGCTCCGCAACGGGAGAGGCCACAACAGTGAGAGGCCCACGTACCGCAAAAAAAAAAAAAAAGAACCGCTATCGTGACCCTCTGCGTCCGGATCCTGTGCTCCGCAACGGGAGAGGCCACAACAGTGAGAGGCCCACGTACCGCAAAAAAAAAAAAAAAGAACCGCTATCGGATGCCATATTTCCAACTCAGGATCACATTAGTCCAGGGCGGCAGGTCTCAGGGATGTGGGGAATGGGACAGATTTGGGATGGAGCAATGTTTGGTGGAACCCAAAGAGATAAAGGTTCCTATCAAGTCCCAAATCCTTCAAAGAATTAATGTTTCTCCTTCTGTTTTTCTTCTCCTCGATTTCAACAGGCCACTTTCCAAACAAAGCCATGCCCTCTGCAGGAACACTTCCTTGGGTTCAGGGGATTATCTGTAATGCCAATAACCCCTGTTTCCGTTATTCGACTCCTGGTGAGGCTCCCGGGGTTGTTGGAAACTTTAACAAGTCCATGTAAGTACCGGATCAGGTTTTCATTCCCAAACTTGTCAGTTAATACTTTTCCTTTTCCTTCTCAACCTCCGGGGAATTTTGAATGGTTGGGTTTGAGTGAAGCTTCTTTTGTGACGGTTTGTGTGATAAAGTCCAAAGAATGAGACCAGAGAGAACTGCCGCCAGGATTTAAGACTGTGTGACCTCACTTTGGTGCATTTTAGGAGTAACATTATGTAGATGAAAGTCCTGTGGTTGGGAGCTTTTCCTCCAAAAACTGGCGGGTAAGTAGAGAAGGGAGACAGAGCACATCAGCTTCATCCGTTAATGAGCAAACACTCGGTTAGCAAACACTTATTGTGTGTGGGAAACGGCTGGTCCAGGAGCTGGGGATACAGAGCTGTGCAGGGGGAGGGGCCTGTCCTCAAGGAGCTCCCAGCCAAGGCTGGGAGAGTTTGGTCCTTTCTGCTCTCAGATCACTTCTATTCCTCCATTGCTGCCCTATCACACTGCAGCGGTCTTTCACCTGCACGTCTTTCTCAGCCCTGGGTGTGAGCTCCCTGAGGGCCAGGATGCTGCTTTCTTCACTTTTGTATTCCTGGCTCCTGGCTTCAACAACAGACATTAGGGCTGAATAAGTGTTTCCCAAATGAGCCGTTGAAGATTCTTGGAAGGCACAGAACCATGGCATGAGTTAGAAAGGACTAAGAACTGCAGGAGATGTAGCAGGACAGTTTAGGGGAAGCTGCCGCCAGGCAGTCAGGGCCACGTTATAATGTTCATGGACCTTAGGCTTTGTGGCTTTCATGAACCCCTTCTTCCTTGCAACAATATTAAAAATTTTATTTTATAACTGTGTTGGTATAAAGATGAGTATAATCCAGGCTGGATTCATTATTATATGCATTCATTCTGAATTTCTGAATTTTTTTTTTTTTCTGATTTTAAAAGAAATTTTAAAATGTTGTGGACCCATAAGAGTATCCTGGGCCCTAGGCATTGTGTCTGCTGTGTCTTTTGGATAAGTTGGTCCTGGTGACCTGTGTGCGCGTGTGTGTGAGTGTGTGTGTGTGTGTGTGTGTGTGAGAGAGAGAGAGAGCTTCCTGGAGAGGCAGCAACATGGGCTGGCCCTTGATGGCTGGTAAGATTTGGTTGCGTGGACACATGGGGACGAGCATTTGGGGCAGGGTTGTTGGCTGGGTGTCTGTGAGCCTAGGGTCTCAGTGACGTTGGAGGAGGGGGCAGCAGGAGTGGGTCAGGGCCGGCCCACGGAGGACCCTGCAGCCAGGCTGGATCTTCCTGGCAGGTACTTTGTTCAAGCTGGAGAGACAGCTGGCCTAACCAGGGCTTTTCTACTTTTCTTGCACCCCCTGCAGTGTGTCTCGCCTGTTCTCAGATGCTCGGCGACTTCTTTTGTACAGCCACAGAGACACCAGCCTGAAGAACATTCGCCAAGTTCTAAGGACATTATACCAGATCGAGCGTTCCAGCTCAGGTAAGCAAAAGCCTTCTGTGAACCGGTTCGTAATTGGAAGTTAACCTGCACCAGGGAGAGACAGCAGCCCAGGCGGCCTGGCGCTTGTTCCTTTTAGCTCTTCCCTATGGGGTTTTCCTCCTCGGTGGCTGGGCTGTAAGGCCTCTCTGCAGGATGTATTTGAGAAGAAACTAGGGACTCAGTGAGTGTGCTGGCCTCCTCTGGGGACACAGAAGAAAACCCCCCAGAGAGGAATGGCATCGGCCTGGCGTTAGGACCGTTAGGGGGGCAGGTTGCTACCAACCTCATCTTGTTGGAGTTGGCCGTATGGTTGCCATGATGGGAAGATTTACAGACGGGCTACTTCCGTGCATGTAAGAGCAGTTAAAGTTGCAACTCGATTTGCAGAAGTGAAAGTTAAGCATTCATTTCTAAAAGGAAAATGCAATCCATCTTCCCCCAGGTCATTTGATTTAGTCTGATGGGTATTTGAACTCTGAGCTTTAAAAAGTGACACCTTTATCCCTGATCCGGGGTGTGCCCAGGCTGTGCCCGGGCTGTTTACTGCATGCCATCTAGGAAGCGGCTGAGAGCGGGCAGCTTGCTGGCCGAGGCACTGGTTGCAGAAGTCACCACAGAGCAGCCTCCCTGGGCGTGGCCTACCACGGGGGGGGCAAGGGGTGGTGGAAGCAGACCCCTGGGTGCAGGCCGTGATGGCCTGCGTGGTCTGTAGAGAATTTAAAAGCAATAACGAAGCTGACTGAGAGTCAGTCTGCTTTTTATCATCTCCATGCACCGGTGGTTCTAAACAGCGTGAGTGATGAATTGCAGCCATCAGGAGTTAGCGGCTGCCACTGCTCCAGGAAAGTACTTTTTTTCTCAGTCTGGTGTTTGGGAGGAATGGGGTGGGCCAGCTTTTGCTGAGAGGACTCCCAGTTTGCCATCCACTTGGCGAAAGAAGAAATGGTGTAAAGTGCTGGAGTTTAAACCAGACTTGGACTGGAGCTTTCTCTTGGGAAGCCAGACTGTGCTTTCCCTGGGCAGGAAAAGAGGCAGTGAGCAGGGTGGGATCTGCCAACAAAGGGAGGCCAGGCAGTGTGGGGTGGTGCGGGGGAGGTGTCATCTCACATCAGAGACAGGTGTGACCGTGCTTGGGCTCCTGGGTCAGCTTCGAGGAGCTCCCAGCTGGACCACTCCTGGATGCACAATCAGGCCACCGGGATGCTGTTTTCTTGCCCTATAGGCCCCCATCCTGCACACCTGTCTGTCTCAGCACAGGACACAGAGGGGTAGCAATCACCAATCAAAGCATTAGTCCTTCCTTATCCGCTGGGGGCCCCCCTGCCTGGTGGACCAGAGACAGAGTCAGGGTTATTTCTTCCACTGCAGAGACAGTGTGACCAAGAGGAAAGAGTGCTACGATGTATTACTTTGTAGCTTGGTGACTTTGTGAATAAGTCCTTTAGACCCTTCTGGGGCCACTCTTCTCATCTGTAAAATGGAGACAATAGGAGAACCTAGCTCATAGGATTGTTGTGAGGAGTAAAGGAGATGAACCATTTAATTGCTGAAAGACTGCATCTGGCACACGGGAAGCACTTAGTGAATATGAGCTATGATTATTTTGGAGTGGTGCCATCTTGGGCAAGCCATTTAACCTCTCTGAGCCTTAATTTCTTCACCTGTAAATAATAAGTAACCTGCAATGTGAAATGTAAACCCTAACACAGTTTCTGGCACATAGTAGGTGTTCAGTAAATGGGAGCCAATATTACTCCTGTGTGTCAGTGATGCATTTCTGAGCACTTGGCCTTGCTCTTCTGCCTCTGCACTGCACGGCCAGAGAAACAGACTCTGGATGGGGGCGGGTGTTGTTTCAGATCTTAGTGGGTGCTTCCTTAGACGCAGAGCAACTAGAGACATGAGTCAGCGTAGAGAAGAGAAACCAAACCTGCATTCAAACAACTTTCTCTGCACAGCTCTGAAGAGAGATCTCTGAGTATGATTGTCTCCCATCAAGGCTTATCTCTCCATTCACCCAGTATGGTCGCTTAACTGCCCTGCAGCTACTTCTTAAGTGCTTCCACCTTCCTTTGCCTGTCTTGCAGCACTGAGCCAGACCTCAGTCCAGAGGGAAGTGCAACAGAAATGGTGCTTCTTCCGAGGTGAAATCAGTAACTTTTTGCTGAATTTGACTAGCACTCTAGATTTCAGACAGCGTCTGAGGCTGGGGTATGTTGGTGTAGATCCTGACTTGGAGACCTCTGTTTCTCTGCCCCGACACCCCTACTTACAGCGTGATGGGCTCAGCTCTCTTGCATTGTCACTCCGTGGATGGGAAGGGTCCTTGGTTCAGAGTCCTGCCCTCATCAACCTTCTCTACCCAGCTGAGGAGGGAACCTGCCCCTCCCAGGGCAGCTCATCTCAGGTATTGGCAGGATACCCAATATTAGAATACTGGTATTCTAATTATCAGAATCTATTCACTGGTCTGCTTATCTCCCAGAGAAAGAGGCTAATCTATTTCCCTTGAAGTGTTAAAAGACAGCTCTTTTTCCGCCCCCCCACTCTTCCTGAAATCTTTTGTTTTTCTAGGCTAAATGGCCCCTTTCCTCTTCTGGAATGTCACACACACACACACACACACACACACACACACACACACGCACACCCATTTCTGCCTCTTCTCTGGTTGGTTGTGTTTCAGTGTGTCTGCGTCTTTGTTGAAGTTTATCAGAAATTACAAGTCTTCCAACACAGAGTAGGAAGAGCTTTGTCTCCTTTGCTCTGAGCACCGTATTTCTGTTAATGCAGTGAGTTTCTTGACATCCGCGTCACACTGCTGACTCATATTCCATGTGCAGTCAACCCAAACCACAGAGCCTTTTAAACATACGGTATTGCAAGTCCCTTGCTCTCCATTTCTGAATTGTGCTGTTGGCTTCTTGAACCTAAAGGGAGAATATCTATCTCTTTTCTAGTTTACATTTTTAGATTCCCTATGTCATCTCCTCCTACCCAAACCGTTTTAGATTTTGGTTTTGCCATATGTTATATTTGCTGCTGCTGCTTGTTGCCTGTCATGTAGGAATTTGATAAATAGCTCTCTTTGTTCTCATCCAAGTCATTGGTGACTGTGGGACCAGGGCTGGAGGCCTGGATCAGTCCAAGGCTGGAGACTGACAGCCCCTTTGGACAGTGCCATTCGGGCTCTTATAGACCTACCAACCCATGTTGTCATCTGTGCTGGGCCACCGGGCTCCTGTGATCTGGTTAGAGGACTCATCTTGTTTTATCCTTCCACTTCACCTGCTAAATCCATTGGCCTATCCATTGATAATTTGTGGATAGGGGAGTGTCTGCTCAAATACTCTTTTCTAGTCCCGTGGTTTGCTGGGCTAGGGCATTGTTTTATTTCCACTTATTGGATGAGACCTTAGAGGCCGGTTAGTTCATTCATAGACAAATGGGTTCATCGATTCAAACGTTCAGCCAGTATTTATTGAACATGTAATATGTCCCAACCGCTGTTCTAGGGGCTGGGACACAGAGGTGTACAAAACAAATATGGCCTCTGTCCATACGGAACTTCTGTTCTAGAAAAGACTCTGATCCAGCAGCCGGGAGGGACTTTCCCAAGTTTGCACAGCCACCAGAGGGATATTCTGGGAATTGAACACAGCTAAACTTCTGCTGCCCTGTGCAGTGCTCTTTCTACAGAGCTCTCTTGTGCTGTTCTATCAATCTCCCAACTGGGAAGACCACCAGTTTTAAGAGTTAAGTCATAGACAAGTCTAATTATCCTTGAAAGCATCCTCATAAGACGCATGTAGGAAGCTTTACAGAGGGGCCCCTCGCTCAGTTTTCTCATCACTGGAACTTTTTGGACATTTTATTATCTTCTTCCTAAACCTACAACCACCCAGTTGAGTAGGGGCCAAATTAATGTTTGGGAGTCCAGGTGAGGAGCGTTCCTTCTTCTTAAGTCCCTGTCATGACTACAGTCCAATGGAAGTGTAAGAGTTGCACAAATTCTCAAAAACTCTAGAAAAAGTGATAGGTCTAGATTCTGTCTCTGTGAGATGCAGTCTGGCAAGAAGGAATGTTTCTCTGAGTGAGTCTTGTGTGGTATCTGAGATGATTTTGATCAGTACACAGATGAAAACTTTTCATTTTAACCCATCTCAAATTGCAATTTCATGGGTATTATTGCTTAGGAGGCTGTTAAATAGGAAAAAATTACTTGAAGTTAATTTAAAGAAGACATCGTTTTATGTGGATGTGGTGAAACTTGTGAGAGTAGTTTGTAAATACTGGAAGATTGGAAAATGCTGCTGTAAGAGAAAGCATTTTGGGCTTTGTATTAATATTTGTTTTGGGGGAGTGATGTCACCAAGATGGTGAAATAGGTCTTTGCTGACTTTGCTCCCCCCTCACAAGAAGATTCCTTTGGAGAACACGTTCAGGCTCTGTCCCTCATTAAGTGTGAACCTTGGGCATGTTTTGATTCTTTCTGACCCTCAGTTTACCTGAAAAGTGGAGATTAGCTGCTCTGTGGGTTGTTGAGCATTAAATCAGATGACATTGTAGATAACTGATAGCGAGGTCACAGCACATAATTGACACACAATTAATCTGAGTTAGTTTACCTCCCCGTCTGCTCCTGGCTGCCTTTTGGCTTTGCCAATTTGTTCATCCTCTCTGGGCCTCAGCTTTCCTTGCCTCGAAATTGGGACTTTGGCAAAACAACCTGAACATGTTTCATCTTGGAAACTTGGTCGGTACTTGGGCGAGGGAGCACCTGGGACTGACTGGTGATGTGGGCCGTCCCCTGCCTGTAGCTCCTGGAGGGCAGGGCTGGGCCTTGCTTGTGGCTCTGTCACAAGCATCAGCATGATAGCAGTACAATCAGGCACCTGGTAAGCAACCAGTGAATCTTTGTGGAATGAAGGTTAGAGATAATACCTCCCCTTTCTCCTTCACAGTGTATTCTGAGGGTCAAATGAAAGCACCTTGAAAAGTATAAAATTCCAGCACATGTCATTTTCAAGTTGATCCACTGTGTGAACCCAAGTCACCAGGGGTCTCAATTACTAATAATGACAAAAGTTCTTAAGCACAGCCTTGGCTTTCTTTCGTCTACAAGGTTTACCTTCCAGAACTTTACTGGAAGGGCTGCCATGAACCCAGAGGCTTGAAGTGGATTTACTGAGAAGCTAAAGAAGTTTCACTTTCATAGCCCCCTTCCAAGGCGCTGGTAGGGATCTCTGCAATCAAAAAATTGCCAAAGTAGGATGTTAAAAAAAATATTGTTTTTTGGGCTTCCCTGGTGGCGCAGTGGTTGAGAATCCGCCTGCCGATGCAGGGGACACGGGTTCGTGCCCTGGTCTGGGAGGATCCCGCATGCCGCGGAGCGGCTGGGCCCATGAGCCATGGCCGCTGAGCCTGTGCGTCCGGAGCCTGTGCTGTGCAACGGGAGAGGCCACAGCAGTGAGAGGCCCGCGTACCA
>NC_041222.1:19767128-19781448 GCF_002837175.3 Physeter macrocephalus
CGCGTACCACAAAAAAAAAAAAAAAAAAAAAGAAAAGAAAAAATTCTTTTTTTTTTTTTTTTTGGATTTAAAAAATTTATTTATTTATTTATTTATGGCTGTGTTGGGTCTTCGTTTCTGTGCGAGGGCTTTCTCCAGTTATGGCAAGCGGGGGCCACTCTTCATCGTGGTGCACCGGCCTCTCACTATCGCAGCCTCTCTTGTTGCAGAGCACAGGCTCCAGATGCGCAGGCTCAGTAGTTGCGGCTCATGGGCCCAGTTGCTCCGCGGCATGTGGGATCTTCCCAGACCAGGGCTCGAACCCGTGTCCCCTGCATTGACAGGCGGATTCTCAACCACTGCACCACCAGGGAAGCCCCCAAAATATTCTTTTTCTTAAAGAGAGTCCCCAAACTGTGTCAGCCTCAGGCCTCACACAGCTGCGTCTGCCCCTGCCAGAGGCTTGGGGGGACAGGAAGGACTGCCTACTTGCTCGGCCTCCTCTTCCACCCGGCCCTCCAGGTTTGCTCACCACTCCAGCCCACTGCATCCTCTTTGGGGAATCTGGCGTTTTCCAGTGGGGTGACCAGCGGGCTGGCCAGAGCTAAGGCCTTCCCAGTAGGGCCGGTGCTGCTCAGATCAGAACTGGGCTAGGGAAGGAGGTATCCCTTTGCTTTCTTACTGTTTATTTCCTGTACAGCTCCTTAAGCGTGTTGTTTAGCGATACCTAATGGGCTCGTTAGCCTGCTTCCTGCTGGACATTTCAGCTCAAACATCCACTCTGCCCCAGTGCCTTGCTCCTTCCCCAAATCCTGGAATCCCGACTACAGCTCTCCTTCATCTCTAGGTGGCATCATGGGCCCAGGCCCCTCTCGAGTTTGTATCATATGTAGTGGTTGAAGACATCCCACATCGTCGAGGTCACGGGTTGGAAGGGGAAAGACTGGAGGAGAGATCTGGGGCAGCGCTGCCTGCATCCTGACACCCTGACTTGGGTCTTGAGTTTGTCCATCCCTTCAGTGACATTTTTGAGTGTCAGTGGAATGGCTGTCATTTTCTATATATTCATGGTACAAATCTGGCTCGTTTGACCTTTTTGATGTGGCTCTGACCAAGACTTTTATGAAATAAGTCCCGAGGGTTATGCTGGACTTTACCTAGGGAAATGGATCATAACTTTCTGGCTATTGGGTTTACTGGTAATACTGAGAACTCACTGCATGGACCTTTGATTCTGCTTTGCTCTTTCAAAGTCAGAAAGACCTGATCCCCTGAGGGCAGGGCAGGCTTTGGTGACTGGCTGTGGCAGGGAGTTGAGGGAAAGGGTTTTAAAGTTAGCATCTTGTAAACATCCAGTGGGGCAGTAGAGTTTAGTATTAAGAGACTCAGCATACCTGACAGCCAGACTGCCTTGGTTCAGATCTTGGCTCTGCTGCTTACCGGCTGTGTGACCTTAGATAATTCTGGAGCATCTTTGTGTGTCAGTTTCCTCAAAATGGGGATAACAGTCCTCTCTTAGGGCTGTTGTGGGGAATCATGAGATAAGCATAAAGCATTTAGTACAGTATCTGGCACATCAGGAGCACCAGGCTTAGACTTTACTTCATTGCAGGACCATCATGTGAGGTAGGGAATTTTGTTCCTTTTTGTGCACACGAAGGAGCTGAAGTTCAGAGAGGCTAAGTAACTTGCCTAAGGAAGCACAGCTGGCAAAGGGGGGGGAATAGGACTAGAACTTCAGACTTCCATACTCTGCTAGTATGTTATTACAGCCTCAAGAGAGCAGCCCAGGGTAGCCAGAAAAGTTCCCAGGTCACAAGATACTGGGCATGGATGGACTGGTATCAGAGCAGAGACAAGAGGGCTTCCGAGGGAAATGCCAGGCTTCCTCCACTTCCCGGCTTCGTGGTAACAGACATGGGCGGAACGTTCCCCAAAGCCAGTGTACAAAGAACATCCTGTGACTCACAGTCACTTCTTCCCTGCCTAAACCCCTTCCTTCCATTTGGGCAGCTGCTGAAGTTGAGGCTGCAGCCTCGAACTTTGTTTTCTGTCCTTGTGGGGCCCCCGTGGGTCATCTTGGGAGATCAGTTGACCTATGTGTCAACATTATGTCATCAAACTGGAAATTCCTTGAAATCTTTGGATGATTGCAATTCACATCTGTATGCACTTACCAAAAGTTCTAATTTGAAGCCTTAGAATTTCATAGTTTGAAAGTTTCCCAGACCTGTCAAAACCAGGCAGCGGGGCTTCCCTGGTGGAGCAGTGGTTGAGAGTCCACCTGCCGATGCGGGGCACGCGGGTTCGTGCCCCGGTCCGGGAGGATCCCGCGTGCCGCGGAGCGGCTGGGCCCGTGGGCCATGGCCGCTGGGGCTGCGCGTCCGGAGCCTGTGCTCCGCGGCGGGAGAGGCCACAGCAGTGAGGGGCCCGCGTATCCCAAAAAACAAAACAAAACAAAACAAAAACCAGGCAGCGTCTCAAAGCCTAGGCTGTTGGTTTCCATCCAGGGTAGGGCTTGGCCCCAGCTTGGTCTGCCATCAGGGGATTCAGTGCTGCACTGCTGTGTTGAAGTATTGCTTGAACTAAAGCAAATCAAAGGTCAGCTTTACCCAGACAAGAATAGAAAACACAGTTGTACTTGATTCCAGGAAGGCATGTGCCACATAATATCAGGCTGCCTTTAAAGAGTTTGGGTTGTTAACCCCAACAGCAGTGTTTCATGTCTCTTGCTTTTCCAGTATGAGATTTATTTACCTTGTGGGTGGCAAAGAGCAGTTTGGAAGTCCAGTTTGTTTCTCCTTAAAATCTTCGCATTTCTAGCCTTCTCATCGCTGTTGCACTGAGGCACAGAAAGGCAATCTTAGAGTGACACTATGTCCAACAGACTAAGCTGTACCAGGTTATGATGCCGTTTTACATTTAAATATGTTGTGACATTCAAGTCTTACAACAGTACCAGCTTGGTGTTATCATCCCCATTTTATTGATGAGGAAACTGAGGCTCACAGGGTTACATCTGTTGCCCAAGGTCACAGAGTAAGGCTGTGAATTTAATCAGGGTCTGTCTGACCTCAAGGCTCAGCATCTTTGCACCATCCCATGCTGCCACTTCGCCTTATTCTAGTACCAGGACGCATGCGTGGTGTCACCAGCTTTTGACGCCAAAATCATTATGAAGCATTTTAAAAGAATAAAATGATTCATTTAATTTCTATAGAGCGAAAAGAACCAAAACTTTGTAAGCCAGAGCTGATTAGGTTCAGATTTACCACTTGCTTGCTCTGTGACCTTGAGCAGGATATTAACATCTCTGGGTCTGTTTCCTCATTTGAAAAATGGGAAAAATGATAGCTTTCTCATAAGCTTGCTTTAAGGATTGTAGACAATAATACAGGGACTTCCCTGGCAGTCCAGTGGTTAAGACGCCGGGCAACCAATGCAGGGGTCATGGGTTCGATCCCTGGTCACGGAACTAAGATCCCACATGCTGCACGGCACGGCCAAATAAAATACAATGGCTGTGTATTAAAAAAGAAAGAAAGAAAGAAAGAAAGAAAGAAAGAAAGAAAGAAAGAAAATAATACATATAATGTATCCGATGCTCGGTACATGTTAATCCCCTTCCTCTGCCGACAAAGCACTACCATGTCCCTTAATGTACATTTTATTAATTTTAAAAGTAAGAGAAACTGAAGTAATTTATACCTTATATATATGAACAATTCTTCCTTTCCAACCCTGGAAAGAACCCCTTCTCAGCCCCTAATTGATAAATTCATCTTCCCTTCCTTTCCCATGTTCCTGGGCTTCTCAGGGCCCTGCATGCTGATTCTAATCCCTAATTTGTTGTGTTAGGAGCCTCTGGTCTCATTTTCAGTCAGAGACCAGCTCATCAGCGAGAACTGAATGCCTCCAACTCTCTTCTTTTTTCCCAGCTCTTTTTCTCTCTGCACTTTCTGTTTGATGTGGTCTTTCCTGTTTCTAGACTCTGTTTCCTCTTATGTTGATCTCACCTTCTCTCTGTTCCTTGCCTCTTCTGGGCACCCTCCCACACCTCTCCACCTTTCTGGCCTTCACAAAGGGGTCTCCATGTAGTGTTCTCCCAGCTGTTTTCTTGCTTTGTCTAATGATGGCTCCTTGCCTCTTCCTCTTTTCTCTTTAGGTGCCAAACTCACTGAGGCCAATGCTACCTCCCCAGTGTTATCTTTCTTTTCCTTCTGGGCTTCCCAAGCCAGCCCGACTGTGTCCACCACCTGCATTGCATTAGCGGAGCTCCTGGCCAGTGTGAACAGGTCACCTCTCCCTCTGGGGCCACGGTCTCCACTGGCTCTTTGGGGGCCTGGTTACCATTCAGCTTCTTACCAGCTGATGTTAGTCCTCATTCCAGGGGCTCCTGACCACCTCTCCCACCTTGCCCACTTCTCAGTAAGACACAGGTATGCTGTTGCCTTAGCAGATGGATCTGGGAAAGATGTGTCGTGTCTCTTCCCATCCCCCGATTTCAATGCTGACTGATTCTGGAGTGGCAGAGTGAGCTGGAGGCTCCCGGCTCTGCTCACCTGACCCTCTGTCCACCTTCTCTTGGAAGGCAAGGGCAGGGATCCTGTCTTTATACAGCCTCTCTTTTATTACAGGCTCCTGCCTTCACGGAGCGCCAAGAAATATTGCCACTTGGAACCTTAGCTCTAGCGTTTTGGGTTCAGTAGCCATTTAGAAGTTTGTTGAACTTATGCAAGTTCCATTCTATGTAGAATAAGGAATATGTGGTTGCTGAAGTTGTGATGCTCCCATTGGTCTCAGGAGAAGACTCTGGCTTCCCCGGAACTTGCCACAAAGGGTTCAGGAAGCGTGACCCTAAATATTCTGGTTTCTCTGTGGAACCCTTCACATAAGTGTCTTCCAAGACTTTATCCACATTTGTTTTGAACTTGTTTAATTTTTCAGCTTGTGTTTTCTCTTACAGTGTGTGTGAGTCAGTATTCACTCAGTGTCGTTAGTGTTTACTTAACCCACCCCCTAGTATGGCCGATCTCCATTTATAGAAAAATGCAGGTTCAGAGAGTCTAAGTGACTTCTCCAAGGCCATATAACTGGAAAATTCTGGAACTGAGATATGAACCAGGTTAGCCAGACTCCAGAACCTGGGATCTTTCAGGGGTGTCTTGGTGTCCGTCAGCAAGCCCTCACCGTAGAGAAGGAAACTTCTCCTGGGTAGGGAACCCTGGGCCCAGATGACCAGCAGGGAGGTCCTGAGGCTGTGTGTACCCCAGGCTCCCGGCCTCCTCTCACGGGCCCTGAAGAGTCACCCCAGGGAGCAGCCAGGTTATCCTGCCTTACCCCCCTCTCCAGAGCCCTGAACTTCCCAGAGAAGCCCTGGTTTTCCCGGGGAGGGTCCAGCCGTCTCAGTGAAGCAGGCGGGAGCTATCCCTGAAGAAGAAAGTGGAGCCCTAGCATCAGGAAAACAAACCAAAACAACAAAAAATACCCCAGAAGACACCTGAGTATGTTTGTTCCCAGCCCTTTTCTGGCAGAGAAATGTTTCGCAGGCTTGTTTAGAAGGCCCGGCTTAGGCTGAGTCAAGCCAGGAGCGAGAATCTGGCCGTGGCCCCTCCAGGCCATTGACAGGGTCAGGGCTGGGAGACCCTCCTGGGGTCCTTTTAAGAAGAGTATTTGGGCCTGGGAAGCTGATGTGATCTCTTTCTCGACTTCTTTTTTTTTTTCATTTGCCTCCTCCACCCACTTCTCAAGCAGCTGATCCTGTGGTTTCTTTTCATGTTGAACAAAAGAGACTACAGCGATCTTGAAACCGGAGCTGGGGACTGGAGGGCACTGACCGAGAGTAACCCCGCCGCCAGCTCTGCTGAGGGCTTCCCTCCTCCGCCTTCCGCGGCTGCTGCCCTCCCTCCTCCCTGCTCCCCTCCTTCTCGGAGGCACGCAGGCAGGCTGGGAAGAAGCAGAAAGAACACTACATGGCCATGAAGGTATCCCCCCACCCCCGGTGCAGTGCCCCTCCCCTCCACACCCCTCTCTCTCCTGCCCTGGAAGCGTTTCCTTAGCCTGCCTGGCCCAGAGGACTGGCAAGGAACTGAGGATTCTGTCCTGTTTGTCCTCAGCCCACAAACACACACTTCACTTGTTTTGTTCTTTAGACTCCAAGCTCCTGAATTGTTTTTTTTTTCTTTCTCCTTTTCTTTGCCCTACCTCCCTGCACCCGAAGCAAAGCTCTCTGGAAAAGGACAGGCCGCCGCTGGCTCCTCAAGTACTTTGGTCCATATCAGAGAGATGGCAGCAGGAAAGCTCTAGGCGCCTTTTGCTGGATGGTGACTTTTGGTCTTCTCTGGAGGCAGCAAGGACTCATGTTTAGTTTAGTGACCCGTCCAGCTCCCTGATGACCATATTCTGTGACAGCATTTATATTCTCTCAGTTACCCTTGTAAGCTCTTGAGGCCCTTTCCCTCCAGAAGAGTACTTTCACTTTCTTGATCTTGGTGTTCACAACAAGCTGTGAATATTATTAACCCTTCTTACATCTAAGGAAACTGAGGCCCAGAGAGATTCAGAAAAGTGAGGTTCATGATTACACAGTTAGGAAACAACTGAACTGGGACCTGAATTCACATTTTCTGATGCCATGTCCAGTACTGATTTAGTTTTACCCCAAGTGTACCTTTCGGTACCAACTTTAAGAAGACCTCTGAGATCATCTTCTACAACTTACACGTTACAGATAAGAAAATCAAGGTCATGTCAGCTCACGTGGGCGAAGTTAAATGGCCAAGTAAGTGACTGTCTCTTCCATTGTGTTCTCTGTCTTGTTTCCAATGACTGGTTTTTCTTACTGGTCATCTTCCATCTATGCCCATCCTTGCAGTGATCCTGTAGAGGCGATCATTTCCGTTGATTCTCTGCAAAATGCTAGATTTATTTCTTCTTTTCTAAAGCCTTGAATAGGCAGATTGGTTGGCTTCAACCTTTTCTTCACCTTATAGACAGTGTCAGCAGAAAGAATTCAATAGTTCTGTCTGACTTAGGAGCTCAGCCAGGCAAATACATAACACACACATACACACACACACGTGCATATACCTTAGATCATAAATTCAGTATTGACTTAGTTGGCAAAGTCTCTTCTGTGTTCTTATCTATTCTGAAAGCATATGCTTTAGGATCAAACTAGCAATGAAGCTAATGAGGTGTCTTTCCTGAAAGCGATGATGGTATTAGCCATCCTTATTGAGAACTTTTCTTGGTTTCAGGCATTATGCTGGGACTGCAGGTGCATTTTCTCATTTAACCCCCAGCTCAGTGCAGTGACGTAGATGCTGCTGTCATCCCCATTTATCCTGTTATTGACACTTCCAACACTCTGCTTCCAGCTCCCACTCACCTGACTGTCTTCCTGACCTGGGCTGACGCAGCTGAGGGGGCTTAGAGAAATTCTAACGCTATCTTGACCTGGTTTGTTTCACACTCAGGTCCTGTTTCACCCTTCCCTATCCGCAGCAATCACCTCAGTTCATTACTTGATTCACTCATTTGTGTTCATCCATTCCTCCATCATCCACCATTACCAGGGTGCCTTCTCTGTGTCAGGTACTGCTGTGCTTTCGAGTTCCAAAGTCCTGGCCCTCAGGCCCTTCTGTTCTTCTGGGGAAAAAGATGTGGTCTCAGACACCTGCAGGTTGGGGGAAGCACACTTAGGAGGCTGTTAGGGCACAGAGGATGGCCACCTGACCCAGCTTGAGGGCGGAATGTCAGGGCAGGCTTCCTGGAGGAGATGACTTATGGCCCAAGTCATAAAGAAGGGTAGGAGTTAGCTAGGCCAAGAGGAGAAGGGCCATTTCAGACATCAGGCTTTCTCGATATTCTTGGCCTCTCCACTTGTTTTCCTGCCAACAACAAAATGGAGAAAACTGAGACCAGAGGTACAAAGCCACCCAACTCTGGCCTCATGCTATATACCTCGTTCTCTTCCTTCTCCCCAAATCTTAGGTTTTGAGGAATCTCCTCTATGTTTATCTGCTTGTACATTTATTTTTTCATTCAGAAACACTGAGAACCTGGTGTACACAGCACACTATGACTACAGGGTATCCTGGTCCCTCCATCACGGGAGGCCTTCCTTTCCCTCTCCTCACCAGCCACAGACTCTGGAGACTTCTGGCTCTCTGTCCTTTTCCAGAATTTAGCTTCAGCCTGTTCAGCCTGACTACCCCCTTGAAACACTTGCAGATAATAAGCCTCATCTGGGTCAAATGCTTCCATGAGCTGCCTTCCTCTGGCTCTCTCATCCCTTCTGCTTTCTCTGTTGATTTGCCTCTTCATCTCCCTTATCATCCTTGGAAGTTCCTTGAGGGCAGTGCCTGTGTCCTTATCTTTTCTCTACACTTCATGGTGGTACACTAGTAAAGGTGAGTGAAATAAACCCTTCTCAATAATCACAAAATTATTATCATTTTTTGAGCACCTACAATGAGCCCGTTGCTCACTATTCATGCATTACACGTAAATATCTCTAATCCTCATACCTTCGAAAAGTGGGTACTGTTAGCCTTACCTCTTAGGTAAGAAATCTTGGGCTCAGGAAGGCAAAATGAACTTCTCAAAGCCACGCAGTTCATAAACAGCAGAGTCCAGCATCAAAGTTAGATTATTCTGGTCCCACACCCCTGATCTTTTCACTGCACTATTGTTTCCCAAACTTGGCTGGAATCACCCTGGGGAGTGTTAGAAAATTCTGATGCCTGGGTCTCAGTCCCAGAAGTTCTGATCGTGTCTCCCGGGAGCCAAGGTTGAGAACCAGTGCGCCCCACGGCACTGCTTTCCTGCATGCACACTGGCTGCAGCTTTGTGGTGGTGGTGTGTGAATCTGCGTCCACATGTGTGGTATCCGTGTGACCAGAATTCAAGTTCTTTGTGGCCAGGGATCTTTGGCCCGCCCTGCTGCCTTGCCTCATGGCGGCCTCGCCACCACGTGCACGTGCACTGCCAAAGGTTGGTGACTGTTTAATCAGCCTCTCCGTTCTTCTTTCTCATTCGGAGGATTCACTGAGAGGCAGTTGGAGTTTGATCACACCCGGCTGTTCTCCTCCGCAGAGCCAGCTGACTAACCAGAAACGGCTTGTCAATGCGCTGCGCGTGCTCCCTGGTCTCAAGAGTGTTGCTCGTGACCTAGACCCATCGCAAGTGCTGCGGGGTTGGCCTCCCACCCTCGAGCAGCCCTGCTCCGGAGCGGGGAGGCTCTTCTGGACTTGGCTCAGCCCAGTGTCGAGTGCTGCTCCGGCTTTTCACTCTCAGGAGGGGGGGTGTGACCCGCCTGGTCACTGAGGCTCAGCTCGTGTGTATATTCTGTTCTGTCCGGAGCTCAGAGAGGTTTCTTCGTCCCTCACTTGGCAGGTGAGGCAGTGGAGACACAGCTAGGTGAAATAATCTGGCAAATAAATGGATACAGAGCCCAGGCTTTCTGACCCCCATTGTTCCACAGTGGTTAGTGTCAGGCTTTCCATGCCAGACTTCAGTTGAAGCCACCAGCTTTCCAACCTTCTTCCCGTTTACCTTAGGGACACCTTAGGGATACTGGGACACTCAGGATGGCACTTTGCGTCTCTGGGAATATAGTTCTAGTGACTAGGAGTCCTGCTTACTGTTGGGGTGCAGCCTGGGGATCATCCTAATACCTCTGGGTCCTTCTCGGACCTGTACAGCTGAAGGGAAATATCCTGTGATGTTGCTCGGATACTTCCGGAATCTTCCCAGCCCTGAACCCATCTCCTAGTATTTATTATCCAGCCATCATTCACTGATCAGTAATTCTTTGCTTGATCTGGACCCCGGGATACAAGGATAAAAGACATAGTCTGGTGGAGAGAATATGCAAATAAAACAACATTCCTAAAAAGATGGTCCCCAGACCCCCTGCATTAGACATACAAGAGATGCTTATTAAAATGTAGATTCTTAGGCCCCACTCTAGAGCCACTGTTTCAGAATCTCTGGGAATTGGGCCCAAGAAACTGCATTTTAGCATGTCCCTAAGTGAATCTTAGATGCTCTGAGGTTTGGCAGCTATAGAAGCGAACACGATGGTGAGAACGCAGTATCATCTGTGTTAGGGAGCACCAGGCAGGTGTCAGCCTGCAGGAGCATCTCTTCTCTGAAGGGGTACTGACTGGGCCAGGACCAGCTTCTTGAATGTGTCATGAGGAATAATTAGGAGTTAGTCAAATAAGGTGTAGCCAGAGAATCATTTCTCTAGAGACGTGAATCATGCTTAGTGTATCCCTTCTATAACTCTGTATTATTAAAGTTTGCTTTAGCAGAATATATCTGGATCAGGAAGCACCGATGAGAGTCTGGTTGGATTTTGAGCCCTCCTTCTACTTTATCTCTGCACATCACCCCCATAGCTCCCAGGATTAATTCCTGTCCTCTTTAAGCCTCACCTCACAGCCCCATTTTCATGTCAGACATCTGTTTCTCATCAGTTAAGTGATTTAGGTTTGCTAGGTTTGCCCCCGAGAGGTGGGTTCGTTCCTGGGCCTGTGGGCTAGTCTCTCAGTGATGTCTGCCTGGTCATGAGGTCATGATGAGCTGGTTTTCTCTTTATTGAAAGAAGCTGGGTTATTAAGAGGGAGGGGCAGCAGGGGAAGTGGACACTCAAATGAAGTATGGCAGGGAAAATGAGAGCATTTCAGTAAGGGAGAGGGCCTGCCAAGCATCTGGCCGGGAACCTCATGTTTTGGGATGAAGAAGCTGAAATTCAGAAAGATATGAAATACCCAAGTGATGCCACTAGGCACAGCCTCCAACTCTGGGGACTAAAATTGGATTTCTGGCTAGTGCTTTTTCTGCTTTACTGCACTGGATTGGAACCTTCTCTAAATGTACCTGAAGGGCTAATTATTTAAAGAGATTCTGTATGACACCCTGCATCAATCCAATCATTTGGTAGCGTTGATTTTTTTAAATGTATGCATATGTGTTTTCTTAAAGCACGGCAGACCTGGGTGTTGAAGGTCTGTATCACGTGTTCCACGTTTAGAAATGAAATGAGACCAAGGCTGTGAAAGCGCTTTGATATGCATAATGCTCTACATCCTTGGTTCTCAAAGGGTGGGCCCCAGACCAGCCACATCAGCACCGCCTGGCAGCTTGTTAGAAATGCAGATTCTCCAGCCTCATCCCAGGCCGATGAATCAGAAACCCTGGGGGTAGGGGACCAGCAGTCTGTTTTCACAAGTCCTGCAGGTGATTTTAATGCCCGCCCAAGTTTGAGAACCACTGCTCTGCATCAAGAGGAAACCAGCCTCCCGAGGCTTGTGGGAATAAAGGCTTTAAATATCTCCGAGTTTAGCTGTCTGAGATGGCACTGGGGAGACAGGAGCTGTGGGGTCAGGGTCACAAATCTCAGGTGGGTTGATTTTTTCTTGGCGAAGCTGTGTGTGTGTGTGTGTGTGTGTGTGTGTGTGTGTGTGTGTGTGTGTGTACGTACAGCAGTGCCGCACACCACGGCTTCAGAAAGCAGTCTTTTCTTGTCTCTGCTGTTAAGGCGAAGCTCCCTGAACTTTGTTTCTCTGTGTGCTTAAGCCAGAGGCCTGTGGTTATCAATCGGTTTAAAACGAGGCAGTCAATATTATGATAGTTTGCTCTGTCGTGCTTTTTATTTATTTATTTATTTATTTTTTGAGTTACTTATGAAATGAAAATAAAACGCTATTTCTCCAGCAGGCTTGAAGTTTCAGGACTTCCTGGTAGACAATGAAACCTTCTCTGGATTCCTGCATCACAACCTCTCTCTGCCAAGGCCAACTGTGGACAAGATTCTGGGGGCTGGTGTCAGTCTCCGCAAGGTAAGCTGCGACCATCACTTTCCCTGGTGGGGCTGATGGCAGTGACATTGTTGGAGAGCGCCTGGAGGGAAGTGAATAAAATCCTGTCTTTGTAATGACGCTGAAGGAGGTTGTTGGCTCCAATGCAGCTTCACCTATCTTTACCTCCCTGCTCGGGCTGGCGTTGCCAAACCATCCAGAGAGTGGAATGTACAACCTGGCGTCACAGGCCTGCTGGTTGAAATAAAACTGATTTCCTGCCCATCAGTTGGCATTTGTTGATAACGTCTCCCTAAAGGGAAGATGAATTTAAGATGAATTAAACATTTTCTTTAAAATTTCACAGTTCTGAAACAATAACCAGGGTTGAGGATTCTTACCTAGAGTATCTGTCTATAAAATCTAAGACAGGAGATTTTTCAAAATGTAATGCTTCCTTTAAAGATAGACAGGAAAGATATATAAGGAGAAAATGCTTAATTTGTTTTCTTAAATTTATAAAACCAGGAAGTAATATTAGTGTTTATGTAGAATTTTAACCTTAGATTTTCAGAAACTTCCACTGGCATCATTAGATAATCACACTGCTCCTGTGCGGTGGACAGCAGACCCAGATTGCATGGTTATTGATTTTCAGAGAAGTGTCTCAAATTTATTCTCTGGCAGAAAGGGGAACTGCTTCCTTACTGTGTCTCATGTCTACGTACTAGCTTGTCTTTGCAGTAAGCAGAAGTAGTGGAAATGTTTATGACTGAAAATAAGATCTTTGCTTTACATGATCTAGAATTTAAAAAATTCGAAAAATGTGCTTATTGCTTTCCCTTATGAAACTAGGAAAATATGCCTTGAATTTACCAATTGTGTGGTTGGGAGATGGGCCAAAGGCGGCAGGCTTATGAAATCGTTAGCATGATTTCCATTGCCCTCCGCCAGTTTCTTATCTGTCACATCCGATCAGTTTAAAATAAGGGACATCCTAAGTACGGAGGTGGTCCTTGCATGGTAACTAGTCTCTGCGTAGTCAGTGTTCTTAAACCAAATACTAAAGGTAGGCTGGCAGCAAGGGCTAGTTAGAGAAAGGAGGAAAAGTGAAGTGTACTTGAGTATCTGGCAGTAGGTGGAAACTTAATGGAAACCATGGCCAACCAAGTGCTCTGCAGGGTTAGAAAGCTGCATGGGTCTTGAAAGGCTTTTGGTCCATCACTCCCACTAGGTTGTACTACAAGCAGGTCAGGTTGCACTAATTGAAACAAACAGAGGAAATAGTAATGGAGTAATAAAGAGTCTGAATCATCCATTCATTCATTCAACAAATATTTACTGTCCATACATTCCAGCACTGTGGACACAAAGAGAGCAAGAAAAACAAAGACCCTCATCTTACTGAACTTATTGTCTAATGGACAGTAAGGACCATGTATGAAGAAGTGCAGTTTATTTAGGTCCAGTAAAACTAATTAAATAAGATATGGCCAAGGAAAGGTTCTTTGCTGAATTTAATAGATAAGAATGACTTAGGGAAGATTGGTTCAGGATGGCAGAGTAGAAGGACATGCTCTCACTCCCTCTTTCGAGAATACCGGAATCACACCTAACTGCTGAACAATCATTGACAGGAAAACACTGGAACTCACCAAAAAAGATACCCCACATGCAAAGACAAAGGAGAAGCCACAATGAGACGGTAGGAGGGGGCGTTATCACAATAAAATCAAACCCCATAACTGCTGGCTGGGTGACTCACAGACTGGAGAACACTTATACCACAGAAATCCACCCAGTGGAGTGAAGGTTCTGAGCCACACGTCAGGCTTCCCAACCTGGGGGCCTGGCAATGGGAGGAGGAATTCCTAGAGAATCAGACTTGGAAGGCTAGCGGGATTTGATTGTAGGACTTCTGCAGTACTGGGGGAAACAGAGACTCCACTCTTGGAGGGCACACACAAAGTAGTGTGCGCATTGGGACCCAGGGGAAGGTGCAGTGACGCCATAGGAGACTGAGCCAGACCTACCTGCTTGTGTTGGAGGGTCTCCTGCAGAAGCGGGAGGCAGCTGTGGCTAACCAAGGGACAAGGACACTGGCAGCAGAAGTTCTGGGAAGTACTCCTTGGCGTGAGCCCGCCCAGAGTCCACCATTAGCCCCACCAAAGAGCCCAGGTAGGCTCCAGTATTGGGTTGCCTCAGGCCAAACAACCAACAGGGAGGGAACCCAGCCCCACCCATCAGCAGACAAGTGAATTAAAGTTTTACTGAGCTCTGCCCACCAGGACAACAGCCAGCTCTACTCTCCACCAGTCCCTCCCATCAGGAAACTTCCACAAGCCTCTTAGATAGCCTCATCCACCAGAGGGCAGACAGCAGAAGCAAGAAGAACTATAGTCCTGAAGCCTGTGGAACAAAAACCACATTCACAGAAAGATAGACAAGATGAAAAGGCAGAGGGCTATGTACCAGATGAAGGAACAAGATAAAACCCCAGAAAAACAACTAAATGAAATGGAGATAGGCAA
>NC_041222.1:19784217-19784606 GCF_002837175.3 Physeter macrocephalus
CCCAGAGTCCACCATTAGCCCCACCAAAGAGCCCAGGTAGGCTCCAGTATTGGGTTGCCTCAGGCCAAACAACCAACAGGGAGGGAACCCAGCCCCACCCATCAGCAGACAAGTGAATTAAAGTTTTACTGAGCTCTGCCCACCAGGACAACAGCCAGCTCTACTCTCCACCAGTCCCTCCCATCAGGAAACTTCCACAAGCCTCTTAGATAGCCTCATCCACCAGAGGGCAGACAGCAGAAGCAAGAAGAACTATAGTCCTGAAGCCTGTGGAACAAAAACCACATTCACAGAAAGATAGACAAGATGAAAAGGCAGAGGGCTATGTACCAGATGAAGGAACAAGATAAAACCCCAGAAAAACAACTAAATGAAATGGAGATAGGCAA
>NC_041222.1:19785223-19785938 GCF_002837175.3 Physeter macrocephalus
AGAGAATTCAGCACCACCAAACCAGCTTTACAGCAAATGCTAAAGGAACTTCTCTAAGTGGGAAACACAAGAGAAGAAAAGGACCTACAAAAACAAACCCCCCCCAAATTAAGAAAATGGTCATAGGAACATACATATCGATAATTACCTTAAATGTGTATGGATTAAATGCTCCAACTAAAAGACACAGGTTTGCTGAATGGATACAAAAACAAGACCCATATATAAGCTGTCTACAAGAGACACACTTTAGACCTAGGGACACATACAGACTGAAAGTGAGGGGATGGAAAAAGATATTCCATGCCAATGGAAATCAGAAGAAAGCTGGAGTAGCAATACTCATATCAGATAAAATAGACTTTAAAATAACGAATGTTACAAGAGATAAGGAAGGACACTAAAAAATGATCAAGGGATCAATGCAAGAAGAAGATATAACAATTATAAATATATATGCACCCAACATAGGAGCACCTCAATGCATAAGGTAACTGCTAACAGCCATAAAAGAGGAAATCAACAGTAACACAATACTAGTGTTATTATTATATGATAATAATAACACCTCACACCAATGGACAGATCATCCAGACAGAAAATGAATAAGGAAACACGAGCTTTAAATGACACAATAGACCAGATAGATTTAATTGATATTTATAGGACATTCCATCCAAAAACAGCAGATTACACTTTCTTCTCAAGTGCACAC
>NC_041222.1:19786257-19787322 GCF_002837175.3 Physeter macrocephalus
AGAAATACAAAGCATCCTAAGAGACTACTACAAGCAACTCTATGCCAATAAAATGGACAACCTGGAAGAAATGGACAAATTCTTAGAAAGGTATAAGCTTCCAAGACTGAACCAGGAAGAAATAGAAAATATGAACAACCAATCAAAAGTAATGAAATTGAAACTGTGATTAAAAATCTTCCAGCAAACAAAAGTCCAGGACCAGATGGCTTCACAGGTGAATTCTATCAAACATTTAGAGAAGAGCTAACACCCATCCTTCTCAAACTCTTCCAAAAAATTGCACAGGGAGAAAAACTCTGAAACTCATTCTACGAGGCCACTATCACCCTGATACCAAAACCAGACAAAGATACTACAAAAAAAGAAAATTACAAACCAATACCAATGATGAACATAGATGCAGAAATCCTCAACAAAATTCTAGCAAACAGGATCCAACAACACATTAAAAGGATCATACACCATGATCAAGTGGGATATATCCCAGGGATGCAAGGATTCTTCAGTATACTCAAATCAATCAATGTGATACACCATATTAACAAATTGAAGAATAAAAACCATAACATAGTTTTGGAAGTCCTAGCCACGGCAATCAGAGAAGAAAAAGAGATAAATGGAATACAAATTGGAAAAGAAGAAGTAAAACTGTCCCTGTTTGCAGATGGCATGATACTATACATAGAGAATCCTAAAGATGCTACCAGAAAACTACTGGAACTAATCAATGAATTTGGTAAAGTTTCAGGATACAAAATGAATGCACAGAAATCTCTTGCATTCTTATACACTAATGATGAAAAATCTGAAAGATAAATTAAGGAAACACTCCCTTTACCATTGCAACCAAAAGAATAAAATACCTAGGAATAAATCTACCTAGGGAGACAAAAGACCTGTATGCAGAAAACTATAAGACACTGATGAAAGAAATTAAAGATGATACCAACAGATGGAGAGATATACTATGTTCTTGGATTGGAAGAATCAATATTGTGAAAATGACTATACTACCCAAAGCAATCTACAGATTCAATGCAATCCCTATCAAATTACCAATGG
>NC_041222.1:19787508-19793925 GCF_002837175.3 Physeter macrocephalus
AGCCCAGAGATAAACCCACGCACATATGGTCAACTAATCTATGACAAAGGAGGCAAGGATATACAATGCAGAAAAGACAGTCTCTTCAAAAAGTGGTGCTGGGAAAACTGGACAACTACATGTAAAAGAATGAAATTAGAACACTCCCTAACACCATACACAAAAATAAACTCAAAATGGATAAGAGACCAAATGTAAGACCAGACACTATAAAACTCTTAGAGGAAAACATAGGAAGAATACTCTTTGTCATAAATCACAGCAAGATATTTTTTGATCCACCTCCTAGAGTAATGGAAATAAAAAGAAAAATAACAAATGGGATCTAATGAAACTTAAAAGCTTTTGCATAGCAAGGGAAACCATAAGGAAGAGGAAAACACAACCCTCAGAATTGGAGAAAATATTTGCAAATGAATCATCGGACAAAGGATTAATTTCCAAAATATATAAACAGCTCATGCAGCTCAATATGAAAAAAACAACCTAAGCCAAAAGTGGGCAGAAGGCCTGAATAGACATGTCTCCAAAAAAGACATACAGATGGCCAAGAAGCATATGAAAAGCTGCTGAACATCACTAATTATTAGAGAAATGCAAATCAAAACTACAGTGAGGTATCACCTCACACATAATTCAGAAAGACACATGCATCCCAGTGTTCATTGCAGCACTATTTACAATAGCCAGGTCAGGGAAGCAACCTAAATGCCCATCAACAGACAAATGGATAAAGAAGTTGTGGTACATATATATAATGGAATATTACTCAGCCATAAAAAGGAATGTAATTGGGTCATTTGTAGAGGTGTGGATGCACCTAGAGACTGTCATACAGAGTGAAGTAAGTCAGAAAGAGAAAAACAAATATCGTATATTAATGCATATATGTGGAACCTAGAAAATGGTACAGATGAACCGGTTTGCAGAGCATAAATTGAGACACAGAAGTAGAGAACAAAAGTATGGACCCCAGGGGGTGAAAGCGGCGGGGGGGTGGTGCCCCCGGGGTGGTGGTGTGATGAATTGGGTGATTGGGATTGACATGTGTACACTGATGTGTATAAAATGGATGTATAATAAGGGAATAAATAAGTAAATAAACATTAAAAAAACCCAGAAAGACTTAGAACTGGCCTATCTGTGAGGTAAGGGGCTTGACTTTCTAGTACTCTGCTCTGATACAAGTAAAAGGAAGAATTTCACATTCTGAAATTGTTTGAACATAGTTCTTTGCATCAGTTAAATATCTGTATGTACAAATAAATAGTATAAATGCCTTTTTTTCATAATTCAGCCCAACCCCAGGTTAAGATATTATGCATTCCAAAATAATGAGAATTTTCTATTTTCTTTAATAAAAGTGGTTTTAGGAGTTCAGACTCAAGATTACTACTGGGTGAATCACGTGTCCCACTTTTGAGAAAAAGAGTTGGACTCAGGATTTCCCCTCACAAGGACAAGAGTGTGGAGGTGATAAGTCAAATGCCACATTCCGGTTTTAATGTCCTGTAGGATCATGCCTTGATCCATCCTATAGTTCAGTAGAGACCCTATGCACTGGACAGAGTCCAGCAGTGTCCATTCTTCAAAGCTGTATTGATGTTAAGTCCCCCAAAAGGCTTCAAGGACCCTGCTTCCCATCTTTGTAATCCAGTTTTGCTTCTCTCTCTTTGCATGAAATGCTTCCAGGTATTTTTGCAAGGCTACCAGTTACATTTGAGCAATCTGTGCAATGGATCAAAATTAGGAGAGCTGATTCAACTTGGTGACCAAGAAGTCTCCATGCTTTGCAGCCTGCCAAAGGAGAAACTGGATGCAGCGGAGCAAATACTTCATTCCAATCTGGACATTCTGAAGCCAATCCTGGTGAGTAGGATTGCTGTGTGGAGAAGCTTCAAACACTAATACTTTTGGAATGTGAAGTTTTTCCTTGGGCAACGTGATTTTGTTTTTGTAGAAATATAGTGCCGGCTGGGAGTTGGAGACATAATTTGGCTCAGTGGTATTCTAACTGTCCTTTCAAACTTTTGGGCCACCTCCCCAAGAGTAAATGGGGGAAGAGTAAGTAGGTGTGACCCTGAGTCCAAGTTTAAGGTCCCTTGTGCCTGTTTCAATCAGAGAAAACCTGCTTTTTAATGGTTTTTAATATTGAAAGGGTTCATGTGAAGAAGGAATTCCACAGATTTTTAAAAAAAATTCTCAAAACCATTGATGGGAAGATGGATATCTATTCATTTTTAAAAGCCTATCAGAAAGGAGACATCGAGATGTCTCAGTGGGAAAACCCTGGGATTGGATGGGAGCACACTCAATAATTAGCTTAATCAATGACAAAATTGCATTCACAGAAAAAAATAATCCCAACAAAGCCCAGTCATCAGCTGGGAATCACTAGTTCAGAGAAGCAGTCCATGAGAATACATCCGAGAATAAGGATGAGTCTGAGCATTCTGGTCGTCTATGTGCTATGTCTTGTTCCAGAACAGGTATCTTTCTTTGGGTTTCCTTGGAGCTCTGGTGAAATGCCCCTTGAACAACATCCTTTAGCATTCAGCGTTCAGGTTTCCTCTTCACCATAGAGCTCTCTGATTTGTCAGTAGTTTCTTTTAAAACCAGGGAAAAAGCCCTAGACGAAGGATGTGCCTGGAAAGAGATGTTCCTCATTATGATAGAAAGAAATTGGAATCCTCTGAGACTTTGCACACCATTAGTTCTCTAGAGAAAGATGGGTCCTCCTGGGGAACTAAGAAGGTTTTGTTTCTGGACCCTGTACCTGGATCATACCCTAGAATATTCCTTAGAAACACATGCCAGGGTTTACACTCTTGACTGACCATCAGGGAGTCCTTGTGTCCAGCTTGCCTGAGGTGAAGGTAGTAGTCAAACTGTGACTTTTTGGATGCTTCTGTGGCAGGGTCGATGGTAATCCCGTCAGTGTGAAGGGCTTAGGCCTAATGCTTAAGATCTGTTTTTGTTTTATTCCAGAAATAGTATTTTCTGTTTCAGTGGTTGAAAATGTACTGAGTTATTTTCATTGCTCTGTGATTCCACTGGTAATGTTTCTCGAGTATAATTTTAGTAAGATATGTTTCTGTATGGAGATGTCTGCAGCCCCAGATAACTGGTCTAAATAATCAGATAAGCTCATCTGTGAAGACACTTGCAGCCTGTTGGCACTTTTTGCATTGTGAGACAGAGGGTCAAAGGTTGTTACAAATGGTAGACAATTTCCTTGGACTGTTTTGGCTGTTTTGCTTTATTTCACAACAAGATAGCAATGTTCACCCTTTCAGCTGGGATGATTCAGACTTTGGAAAGATGGGTGCTTTTAGAAGACATAGTAATTTATTCTGGTGCCCATTCATTGTTTCACTTCTGTTTACTCATTAAACACCTATTGTGTGCACAACCCAGTAAAATCCCTCTAATTATATAATGTCTGAATTATGCTCTAAGTAGAATGATAGTACAGCCTTCATAATCTGACAATCAGCAACTTAGGGTTCAACTTGAAAATCTCTCCCTAGTTGGGAAAATTAGCGTGATCGAGGACATGGAAATGCACTGTCAAAACTGTCAGCTACATCACAGCCCATCCTGTCATGCTGTGTTTGTGCCTTGTAGACCAGTTGGTTCACGGCAGGTGTTGATTAGGGTAGCTGCCATATGCTTCCTGCCCATCTCTTGGGCATAGGAGCATCTCAGGTTCTGCTCCTGCCTGTCAGCTGTTGCTGTGAGGTCTTCCTAAAATCAGAAAATGGGGCTCTTGAATTAGAATATAATGAGTGGCCAGGATGGCTCTGTGTAAAGATGTTTTAGGGGATACCTTTGGCATGAAGTGACTTCCAAACATTTTGAAATGTGACTCTTATAGCGGTGCCTTAACTGGAGCACTGGGATTGATACTTGATTTACATTAAGCAGCCTTTTGCTTCTGTCACTTGGGTGGAATTTTGACATTGGTGATGGTAGATGGGTGTTCCGTGAGACCTCGTTGCACATGGGTGGTTAATTGCGCCAAGATATACATCAGGAGGAGCAACCAACATTGCGGGGGAGGGGAGAGAAACTGTTCTGTCCACATGCGTTTCTGTACTAAAAGTGGATTTTGAGGAGAGACATGTTTTGAAACATTTCTCCTCTCTTTCTTTCTTTTTTGTTTTTTTTTTTTTTTTGATGTGGCTATTTCTCTCTTTTTCAGCCAAAGTATTCTGACTCTTTCTCCTGGGTCTCCTTCAGTTCCCTGATGACCACTTGGACCCCAGTATTTTGACAGAAGTGGGGAAGTGTGGCAGAGTAGAAAGGGTGTAGGCCTGGGGTCATCTGCATCTGGGTTCAAATTCTGCCTCAGCATTTTACCAGCTGTGGGACCTTGGATACATTAGATTCTGTAAACCTCAGATAATGAGGCTTTTACCTACAGATAACGTAGTTTACCCTTGGTTGTGATTATTGCTCAGGTATATGAAGAGCCTGGCGTAAGGCCTGGTACACATTACATGCTCAATAAATAGAAGTTAATAATTTAATTGATATGAGTAATATAAATTATATGCTGAAAGCAGTGGCTGGTAAGGTAGAAATTTTCTTTTATAAATCAGTGTTAGAAATCAGTCATACCAAGCAAAGTAATCCTGAAGAATATTTCAATGAAAAATTGCATTCTTTGCTTAGGTATTGCCAAGGCTTCTTATCCTGTAGATTATTTGTTTATGCCTTGGTTATACCTTGCATAAAATGAAGGTATGAATTTTGCATATCAAGGTGTTCACAGGGCTGTATTCCTTTTTGAAGGCTCTGAACATGAATCTGTTTCTGAGCTCATTCGGATTGGTAGCTGATTTCAGTTCCTTGAAGTTGTAGGACTGAGGTCCCTGTTTTCTTCCTGGATGTCAGCTGGGGGCTGGTCTTTACTCCTAGAGGCTGCCAGCATTCCTTCTCGTGCTTTTCATATGGTCCCTCCCCAGCCACAGTGGTTTGAGCCCCTCTCATGCTTTACATCTGATTTTTCCTTCTGCTACATCTCTCTGCCTCCAGCCTGAAAGTTTTTTGCTTTTAAGGGCTCATGTGATTAGACTGAACCCATACAGATAATCTAGGATAATCTCCTTATTTTAACATTCGTTACTTTTTCCATCTGTAAAGTACTTTTTACCAGGTGAAGTAACTGATTGACAGGTTCCAGAGATTAGGGTGTGGACAGCTTTGGGTAGGGCATTCGTTCTGCCATAACTGCCTTTGGATTGGAACATATATTGGAACAATATTTCATTCTGTCTTTGAAGTGTTTCTTCAGTGCCCTTGGCTTTTTTTATTAGTCCCGTTTCAGCCCTGTGTACTTTTTTGCTCATATTCTGAGAGTGATTCTAAAGTACAGTAGACACTACTCATTATGGTTTGTAATGCACAAACCAAAGAGCAGTGACTTTGGGAAGCAGAGCATCTCTGAACAAGGCATGAGACATTCATCAACAGAATGAACACATATTTACTGTCTGTCTACTTTGTACCAGGTACTGTTCTAAGGCACTGAAGGTTCAGACATGAACAGTGCAGACAAGGTCCATGTGGAGCTTTCATTCCATTGGGCGCTGAGAACCAGCTTTAAGGCTGAGACTGCAAACTTGAGGAATCTTCATAAGTTCTGGGTTCTGTAAAGTGAGGGCTGCCCTTCCAACAGCTCCCTGACAATAGTCTTGTCTCATATGGGACACTGTGAGCCCTAGTGAAAGTCTGTGTGGTTAAGTAGGCTTGGGCTCTAGTCCTGTCTGTGATGTGAAGATGGTGTCTGGTTTTTGAGGTGAGGAAAACAGTGTCTGATTCGAGTTAGCAAGGACAGGCATGCAGATTGACCTCCATCTTGCTAACATCTTAGACACTGTACGACCATGTGGCTAGACTGCCTTGACTTATACTTTCAGCCGAAAAGGGAAAGTTCTATCTCCATGGAACAAAGTGTTCTGTTCCTGTGTCTTCCGATGCATGTAACACATTCTTGCAGAGGCGGAACTCAGTTCATAGGACAAAGGAGGTAAGATGAGTGGTGCTCTGAGGTGCCCAGAGGACTAGTGGGCTCACAGCTGGACTGCACAAGGATCGAAGGAGCAGGTGCAGGAGGAGTGAAGAGTTATCCTTGTCTTGAAGGGTCTTTGACTTGATGAGGTGAATATGAAACAGAGTATATCTGAATTTGAATGACCTGTGAAGCAGCACTCACACCAGTCCATCTCTCACCCTCCTAATGTGCTCTTCCCTTTGCTTTTCATTTTTCTTCCATATTTATTGGACACCTAGTTATGTGCCAGGAACTGTGCTGGACACTGAGTTGAAATAAAACACCAGCTCAGAAATTAAAGTCAAATTGACTTTGCTAGGTTATTGCTTTTTTTTTTTTTTTTTTTTAAGTTTCAGTCT
>NC_041222.1:19794893-19795525 GCF_002837175.3 Physeter macrocephalus
GTGGTTTTTTTGTTCTTCTTTCTCTAATTGTTTTAGGTGTAAGGTTAGGTTGTTTATTTGAGATTTTTCTTGTTTCTTGAGGTAGGATTGTATTGCTATAAAATTCCCTCCTAGAACTGCTTTTGCTGCATCCCGTAGGTTTTGGGTCGTCGTGTTTTCATTGTCATTCATTTCTAGGTATTTTTTGATTTCCTTTTGATTTCTTCAGTGATCTCTTGGTTATATTTTTTTTTTTTTTTTTTTAAGTTTCAGTCTTTTACAACTTAGTTAAACTAAGTTTTTGGTGGGGCACATGCTGCAGCGTATATAGAAATATAATGTGTATTATAGAATGTAGGAATATAATGTTGTACACGTGAAATTTATATAATGTTATAAACCATTGTTACCTCAATTTAAAAAAGAAAAAAATAAAATTCATGTGGAAGGAAAAAGCTAGTGAGGATAGAAAGAATGTAATGAAGTCATTTATTTGACCCAGAAAAGATGGCACAGTAGACTTGGTCATTCTCAGGCCAGTGCCCCAGAATGTCATGCATTTTTTTTTTTTTTTTTTTGCGGTGCGGGCCTCTCACTGCTGTGGCCTCTCCCGTTGCGGAGCACAGGCTCCAGACGCGCAGGCTCAGCAGCCA
>NC_041222.1:19796916-19797560 GCF_002837175.3 Physeter macrocephalus
ACTCTAGGTCCATCCACCTCACTACAAATAACTCAATTTCATTTCTTTTTATGGCTGAGTAATATTCCATTGTAGATATGTGCCACATCTTCTTTATCCATTCATCTGTTGATGGACACTTAAATTGCTTCCATTTCCTGGCTATTGTAAATAGTGCTGCAGTGAACGTTGTGGTACATGCTTCTTTTTGAATTATGGTTCTCTCAGGGTATATGCCCTGTAGTGGGATTGCTGGGTCATATGGTAGTTCTCTTTTTAGTTTTTGAAGGAACCTGCATACTGTTCTCCTTAGTGACTGATCTGATCTTTATGATTTCCTTCCTCTGCTAACTTTGGTGGTTTTTTTGTTCTTCTTTCTCTAATTGTTTTAGGTGTAAGGTTAGGTTGTTTATTTGAGATTTTTCTTGTTTCTTGAGGTAGGATTGTATTGCTATAAAATTCCCTCCTAGAACTGCTTTTGCTGCATCCCGTAGGTTTTGGGTCGTCGTGTTTTCATTGTCATTCATTTCTAGGTATTTTTTGATTTCCTTTTGATTTCTTCAGTGATCTCTTGGTTATATAGTAGCATATTGTTTAGCCTCCATGTGTTTGTATTTTTTACAGTTTTTTTCCTGTAATTGATATCTAGTCTCATAGCATTGTGG